>NC_080543.1:121564032-121694032 GCF_028640845.1 Ahaetulla prasina
ACAGTTTTTCAAAAGAATATTTATCAACACACCTTATCTCACTTGGAAAACTGCCATGTAACTTGTTTCCAAATGCAGAGTAAGGCAAAACTTGGCACAGAGTCTCTTAGAGTCACGAACTTGAAACTACCGAACGAACGAATTGTTTCCTGCAAAAGCTCCCTTCCCGTTCGCTCCTCTTCTGTTTCTGAAGGGACCGGCCAATTATCTCCAAGGTGACTTATACTCCCAAGTCGACCCTGCTTTCTGAGTTGTCTTCTGGCAGCTCTGCACATGCATGCACTGGGAAAGGGCTTCAGCTGTTCCTCTGCCTCACTGCTGTCTATCTCCCTCTCTGCCTCTGATGCAGAGCCCTTGTCCAAGTTTTCCCCAGCCCCCAGGACTGGCCCATATTCCTCCCCAACCTCCTCACTATCTGACTCTGCTGCCAGCTGTGCTGGCCACCGGCGGGCCACAACACTCTGCTGAAGATGTTACCTAACCTGGTAACGAAACTCCGCTGAAGATGTTACCTTACCTGGTAATGAAATGTTCGGAAACCAACCTCCAAGCTCAGAAAATTAATCTTTGCCCTATAACTACATGGATTGTGTGTATATACTTACTTCTCTTTGTTGTGTTATCTTCATATGCCAAATAATAATAATGCACGCTAAGCTAAGAAGCATGGCTGACTTCCTTTCCACATTTAGAAGACAATCCTGGCAAGTAAGCCCCAGCGGGGGTCTGCTACAAGGAGCAGCTGGCCTTGAGTAGAAGACATCATTCTGGTGAGGTGATCACCTCCGCAGTCCTTGCAATGCTGGTCTAAAATACAGGGGCAAACTACATCTTCCCACCCAAACTCCTGGTTTGAGAAGGAAACTTTGGGCATGTTTTTCTTGCATGTAGTGGAAAAAGCATGCTATCCCGAAGCCAAAGCACTCGTTCTCACTGCTAATGTAGAGACAGGGGAAAAATGGGGGCAGGGGTCATCTTTTCTCTTGTGTGGCTGGTCAGCTGGCCGACAGTGGGCTTTTTAGGACAGGAGGTATGAGATGGGGCAATCAAGGTGGCTGTGTCACTGTGAAAGGGGTAATATGTAGAACCATTTAGGGATGTGCATGTGAATTTTACTCTATATATTATCTTATCCTGTGGAGCCCGGGTGGCGCAATGGTTAAAGTGCAGTATTGCAGGCAAATTGTGCACAGCCTAGAGTTCGATTTTGATGGGGCTCAAGGTTGACTTAGCCTTCCATCCTTCCGAGGTTGGTAAAATGAGGGCCCAGTTTGTTGGGGCCAATATGCAATAATGCTTCTCCCTTATAAATTACCCAGAAAATGCCGTAAAGCACTATGGCATGGCATCTAAACCTAAATGCAATTGCTATTGCTTGTTGCTACCCTCTCTCATTAGGCGATCTTGCAAATTATAATAGCATTCATCAGTCTGCTATTAAGCAGTCTCTAATATCCTTTTAAGCTGTGAAAATTGCTCCCATCACGAGTGACGTGATGAATACCAGATCGCTTTTAGCGATTATGTCTCCCGAATAATATCACTGTGCCTGTCTGGACTTAAATCAATGTCCAGAAATGACACCCTCAAGGATGTACAAGGGACGAGTAGTCAAAAGGCTGAAATGTCGGGACAATATATTTCACTTGCTGTAATATGTAGCGGCTACAGTTGCAATATATTTCATGGCCTCTTAGACAGATGATGTTTTATTGGCCTCAAGGAAACATCAAATAAAAAGATGGAGATAGGGGAATTTCAGGTCAATTGAAGTAAGATGTTTAGTCTTGCCTCGAACCACAAATACATTTAATAATAATAATAATTGTTGATAAGAATGACAAAAACAACAACAACCCCTCTGGATAGTGGAGACAGCATAACAGAAGAGAAGGAACTGGAGAAGATAACAAAATACAAAGACCTACAAATAGAAATAGAATGACTATGGCAAAAGCAAGCAAGGGTAGTACCAATAGTAATAGGTACCATGGAAGCAATCCCAAAACAACAGGAGAACCACTTGAACACCATAGGCATTGACAAATTTGCCATCAGTCAATTGCAGAAGGCAACAATTTCTGTAACACCACCAAACATCCAGATTTGCTTATCCCAGGTTTTTGGTAAAGACTCGATAGGTAGACAAAAATGCCAAACCCAGTCTGAACATCTAGCTGACTGCATAACAACAACAACAACAACAACAACAACAATAGATAAGAAAGACAAGGAAGTCTGGATAGTAGACGTGGCAATGTCTGGAGACAACAGAATAGAAGAGAAAGAACTGGAGAAGATAACAAAATACAAAGACCTACAAATAGAAATAGAATGACAGTGGCAAAAGGAAAGAAAGCTAGTACCAATAGTAATAGGTGACTTGGGTGCAATCCAGTGGTGGGATTCAGCTGGTTTGGGCGAACTGCTTGTTAAATTCCTGGCTGGCCCCTCCCCGCCCCTCCCTGCCTCTTTCAGGAGTCCCCACGTGCCTGTTTTGGCTCCCAGGTAAGTGCAGGGAGGCCTACTAGGCCCTAAATGGGATGTGAGTGGGGCGTTTTTGCTCCAGGGGGAATGCAGGAGGCCGAGTGCTGCCTGTCGCACCCCCTGGCCACACCCACCATGGCCACGCCCACCCAGCCTATCATTAGGGCAGAGAACCACTTGTTAAATTATTTGGTGCAATCCCAAAACAACTGGAACCCACCACTTGAACACCATCAACATTGACAAATTTGCCATTACTCAATTGCCAAAGGCAGTTCTCCTTATATCTTGTGATGATAACTATAATGCCATAAAATACCGGTCCCCAACCTTTGTGGCTTTGTGGGGAGGAGAGGGGAACTGGGCCATGTGAACAGTTAGCCGGGATGCATATGTGCACGCGCACACAACCCTTGTGTGAGTGGTCGGCCAGCGGATGCACAGCTCAAATTTTTTTTTATTTGTCACTACAGTATATATATAAGCATAAGCATGAAAATAACTATATAATATATAAGCATATATATGAGCATAAGTATGTAATAACTATTAATTGGATATATTAATATATATATATTAATTGGATATAATGAAAGGATACAATAGGACAGGAACGGTAGGCACGTTTGTGCTCAACGTTTGTGTTTGCATCAGCATCAGGCTGACACAAGTGCCTGCTGGCCTGCCACTTTGTTGTGTCTTGTCTGCTCTCACCGCAGCCGGGGTCTGCTTATCTGCTCCCGAACACGGAGGAATGTATGCCTCCCGGTCCCAGCCCTGGCTCCATGCCCAAGCAGGCTGCAGAGGAGGGAGCATCCCCCGGCCCCAGCCCTGGCTCCATGCCCAGGCAAACGGAGCAGCTAGACCCCTCCCCCTCCTCCACAGCATGTGAGCCTGAGGAAAGTTTACTTCCAACAGCTGATTGGAGTGACCCTCGCATCAGAAGATTGGATAGGCGGAGGCAACAGAAGGAAGGGAGGGGCAGGCCTTAATGAGTGCTGAGTCATGGAGCCACACCCCATGGCCTATATAAAGGATCTGCTTTCTGGTGGTCTCTGAGTCAGGCAAAGTCGAACTTATCTTGCTGAAGTCACTTACTGGTCTCCTGCCTGCTCTGAGGACTTTGCTAGGACTTTGGGCAGAGCTGCAGAGGCAAGCCTGATTCGGATTTCCCTGACCCAGCCGTCAGCGGAGGAGTGGGACACGACACACTTGTACAACTTGAGCTTCACGCAACACACACAACCACTCCAGCCAGCCACATGGGTGGCCCAATGCCAAATAAGCCACAGCCTGTTAGCGGCCTGGGGGTTGGGAACCCCTGTCATAAACATCCACATCTGCCTATCTCAGTCCCACGAAAAGGACTCAAATCAGGTAAGGCAAAAATGCCAAATCCACCCTGAACATCTGGCTGACTTTGCTACAAACCATAAAAATAATATTAGGTTGGGGATTGCACCCAAGATACCTGCTACTATTGGCAAAAGAAAGCAAAGGTCATATCACTAATAATAGGCACGTTGGGTTCAAAACAACTGGAGCACCACTTGAACGCCATCGGCGTTGACCAAATCATCACCAGTCAATTGCAAAAGGAAGCTTTACTCAGAACAGCTTACACCCACATCTGCCTATCCCAGTCTGCAGTTTTGCCTGACTATGGAACAAACCATAATTTGACCAACTTCAGACCCTTTCTAGGTTTTTCAGATCTCCAGGGCCATTCTAATGAGGATCAGTGTTGTGCCTCGCTCGCCCCCACCCCCGCCGCAGCCAGGCCCCTCTTATCTCCTGCCGGACGCTAATAGTGCTGAAGAATGTCCTGGCATGCCTCCAGCCCCCAGCCCTGGCACCATGCCCGGACAAACCGAACAAACAAACTTCCCTCCGATAGCATGTGCGCCTGAAGCCAGCCACGAGCTGGGATTACCAACAGCTGGAGATGAAGATGCAATGGATAGATCCACGCTTCCGGAGAATGGAGAGGCAACGTCAGCAAAAGGAAGGGCAGGGCAGGCCTCGATAAGTGCTGAGTCATGGAGTCACACCCCATGGCCTATATAAAGGATCTGCTTTCTGGCATTCTCTGAGTCAGGCAAAGTCTAATCTGGATTGCTGAAGTCACACCTTGGATTCCTGCCTGCCCTGAGGACTCTGATAGGACTTTGGCAGAGCTGCAGAGGCACGCTTGATACGGACTTCCCCAATCCAGCCATCAGAGGAGGAGTGGGACACGACAATCAGGGTGTCATATACCTTACCTGATCTACACCCATTGCACAAATGGTTTAAAGGGATGGGAAGCTTAAAGATTCCCAGTCTGACCCTCAGGCTTTTTTGTGAGTCTCCTTCCCCGTTCCCCCCAAGGTTGGGTTGACTGACATTGTCTTCTGCATCAGGAAGAAGAGAGGCCATTAACACATTTGCAACGGTAGCTGTTGCACATAGCAGTCAGATGCACAAGGCTGTGCTTTTATCATCACACCAGACATTTCTTTGGTGCTGAAATTCATTGCTATTATATCTCTTCACTCAAGGAGATTGTCAGAAATAAGGAGGCTCGCAAAAGCCCTCTGACAGAAACCTGTCATTTTCCTTCTGTGCGGACAAAATGAAATGAAGTTACAAAATTCCCTCAGTGTTAACAGTTTTCATTGCAAGGGATTTTCCCTCTTGGAAGATATTTACCGTATATTTTGGTGTATAAAACGCTCTGGATTATGAGACGCACTTACCTTTTTTGGTGAGGAAAAGAAGAAAAAGAAATCTGCCTCTGCCTCCCAGCAATTTTGCCTCATTGCAGCAAACAGCAAATAGCCTGCTTTACTTTCATTTGCATTTTCAGCATAGCTTGATTAGCACAAGAAAAAAAAAATCTGCTCCCAGCAATTTACCTCCTTGCAGCAAGCAGCAGAGGCCCGCACAGCAATAGGCAATGGCAATCCCTTCCGCCTGAAACAGCTGAGGGTTGGGAGGCCAATCAACTTGTGCTAATTAGGCTGTGCTGAAGCTGAAATGGGCTGTTTCTTCTTGCTGCTTGCTGCAAGGAGGTAAATTGCTAGGAGGCAGAGGTCAAAGGGTTGGGGCCAGTGGGTGGGCAGGGCTACATTCGGTGTATAAGACACACTCAAATTTTCACCCCCTTTTGTGGGGGGAAGGTGCATCTTATACTCTAAAAAATACGGTATTCTCTGCAGTGAAAGGTTGGCACTGTCAAGATTTAACCTTTGGATGGAAGCCACTCTGCAAATAGAGTGAACAACTTAAGCTGATAATTTTATTTTATCTTCTTTCTTCTTTTGAAGGCATCCCAAAGTTGCTCTTTTATGTTTCGAGGTTTTTATACTTTCCTTCGCAGAAGAAAGAGATGCATCCAGAATAAGAAAGCAAAGCAAATCTCATTACAAGTTCATTTCTCTTTGATGCTGGGGAATGGGGAGGTTGACTTTCTTATAATTGGAGAGATGCTGCCACTTGAAAACAGAGAAGAAAGAAGTGAAACCTGAAGCATAAAATCTTATGCACTAGTTTATTCTGTGGGACTGTGTTTACATCTTTTTAGGCCCCTTGATAGGGCAGTTGCTTTCTCTGTCTCTGTCTCTCTCTCTTAGAGAGAGAGAGAGAGACAGAGTGTGTGTGTGTGAGTCAAAGAGACAGAGAGAGAGACAGAGAGACAGAGAGTGTGTGTGAGAGAGATAGAGAGACAGAGAGATAGACACACACACAGAGAGAGTGTCTGTGTGTGAGACAGAGAGACAGAGACAGAGAGAAAGACAGAGACAGAGAGAAAGACAGAGAGTGTGTGAGTGAGAGACAGAGAGATAGACACAGAGAGAAAGACAGAGAGACAGAGACAGAGAGAAAGACAGAGAGTGTGTGTGAGAGAGACAGAGAGACAGAGAGATAGACACAGAGAGAAAGAGAGACAGAGACAGAGAGACAGAGAGTGTGTGAGAGAGAGACAGAGAGACAGAGAGATAGACACAGAGAGAAAGACAGAGAGACAGAGACAGAGAGAAAGACAGAGAGTGTGTGAGTGAGAGACAGAGAGATAGACACAGAGAGAAAGACAGAGAGACAGAGACAGAGAGAAAGACAGTGTGTGTGAGAGAGACAGAGAGACAGAGAGACAGAGAGATAGACACAGAGAGAAAGAGAGACAGAGACAGAGAGACAGAGAGTGTGTGAGAGAGAGACAGAGAGACAGAGAGATAGACACAGAGAGAAAGACAGAGAGACAGAGACAGAGAGAAAGACAGAGAGTATGTGAGTGAGAGACAGAGAGATAGACACAGAGAGAAAGACAGAGAGTGTGTGTGAGAGAGACAGAGAGACAGAGAGATAGACACAGAGAGAAAGAGAGACAGAGACAGAGAGACAGAGAGTGTGTGAGAGAGAGACAGAGAGATAGACACAGAGAGAAAGACAGAGAGACAGAGACAGAGAGACAGACAGAGTGTGTGTGTGAGAGAGACAGAGAGAAAGAGAGAGAAAGAGAGATATGCATAAATTGAAGTGAGGGGGAAGACAAAGGCAGCATCCCTCTTCATTTTCCATGGGTCCTCACAAACATCAGTTTTGAGGAACAACCAACCTGTCCTTAAACCAATTTGTGCCCTGGAACAAGAGCAATGGAAGACAGGATTGCCTTGCCAGGATGGCATTAAGATTCATCTGCCATCTGACTGCACCCCAAGAGAAAGGCAGGAAGAATGCTAGAAACCTTTTGTCCTCTGGTTTGGGCAGCCCACTTCTTGAGTCATGTCTATAGATGATGTTGACATGAAGAAAGGCATGGATAAACAATGTATGGTCAGCCCCTTTGACCAGATAAAATCAGCAGAATATATGGCTTTGTCTCTCTGCTCAATATTCTCTTCATAAAAGACTTGGACACTTGCTGTTAAAAAACTAACTGGTTCAGGAGAGCTTGAACTCAATAACTGTGGGCTACATGATTGTTGCTTCCTCCTCCTCCTCCTCCTCCTCCTCCTCCTCCTCCTCCTCCTCCTCCTCCTCCTCCTCCTCCTCCTCCTCCTCCTCCTCCTCTTCCGTCTGGTATAAACTTCCTTATTTTCTGCCGCTGTTATCCTTCTAGCAGGCATGGTGTCCCAAGATATGGGAAAACGATTTGCAATAAATCTTCCTTTTACTCTGGTCATCCAGGAGGAGCAGAAGCTATGAAAAGGCAGACCTTGATTGCTGCCGCTCAATTGAAAGGGGGCTTTTCTCTGCCTATATTTGTAAATGTATTAAAATGAAGGAAGAGGTTCGGAAAGACACTTTGATTCCTACCACGGGCGAATGGCTGCAAAAGTTGATGGAGTTAGCAGAGGTGGCCAAACCTTTGAGCTTTGAGCTTTGCTCAAAGAAAAAAATACAGTTGGTTTTGTTTCTACTTGGAAACCACTTCTGGACTTTGTGCTTGAGATGGGAAAAAAATGACGCTTTGATTCTGGGTTTGACAGATTAGATACGTTTGTTGTTATAGAACAGGCTAGTTTATATTATTATGTAAAAGTAAAAATTTGAGGTCTGATGCTATTATCTTATTCTACTGTACCACAGGGAGTCAGAAATCAATGCCTTTTCTTTCTTTTTTCCCTTTTCCCTTCCCGTTTTTCTCCCTTATTTTCCTACTATTTTCTTTGTATTTTTGAATTTTATATTACAAATTAAAAAAAGAAAGACATTTTAAAAAATCCATTTTTTGCCTTGCTTTAATGTCTTTAGCTTCTGCAGACGTCTGCAATCCTTATCTCGTTCCTTACAAACCTAATCACTTTAATTCTTATTTTATGGATGGACAACGAAGTTCAAAAGAGTCTATAAACACTCTGATCAAAGATTAGTAGGAAATACTTTTCTTTTTCTTTTACATTTTGTATATTTGTAGGAGCGGTTATCTTAGGGAGCGTTCTTTGAATATTTCAATATTAATAGCCTCTAAGTGCAGCTCAAATGATTTCCTAGAAAATTAAGGTGAAGTCATTTATTACAAAGACTTTTCTATTTAAAAAGAGAATAAACAGCAAGACCCAAAGAATACCAAAAAAAAATGAAATTGCTTTTTGTCTGATAAGACTTTTATCTTTCTTTCTTGTACTAAATTCATTTTCCTCAGAAGTAACATTTTAAAATCAGCTTAAAAAAGAGGGGGAGGAACTTTCCAATTAGACTCTATCTAGAATTTTTAAAAAGCCCAAACTGAAGCTTAAACTAGCTTAGAGAAGACTCAGTGAATATTTGCTAACAGCACAATTTGTGCCTATGTAGGTTTACTACCTTCATATCCATGGACTTAGCCATAAGATGTTCTGATATGCCAAAGATCTCTTTGGGAGAAATTTATCTGATCTATTGATTTTATATCAATAGATATAAAGTGCGTATAGTCAAGGCTATGGTTTTCCCAGTTGCAATGTATGGCTGTGAAAGTTGGACCATAAGGAAGGCTGAGCGCAAAGAATTGAGGCCTTTGAACTATGATGCTGGAGAAGACTCCTGCGAGTCCCTTGAACTGCAAGGCAATCAAACTGGTCAGTCCTAGAGGAAATCGAGCCTGACTGCTCTTTAGAAGGCCAGATCCTGAAGATGAAACTCAAAAACTTTGGCCACCTAATGAGAAGGAAGGACTCACTGGAGAAGAGCCTAATGCTGGGAATGATTGAGGGCAAAAGAAGAAGGGAACGACAGAGAATGAGGTGGCTGGATGGAGTCAGTGAAGCAGTTGGCGTGAGCTTAAATGGACTCCAGAAGATGGTAGAGGACAGGAAGCCCTGGAGGAATGTTGTCCATGGGGTTGCGATGGGTCAGACATGACTTTGCAACTAACAACAAGAACAATTGATTTTATTCTGGAAGACTCACTGGTTTGTGTAGATACCTATGCATTTTGTAATTAAGTGCCAATAGTTGTGATCAGTTACTGACAGGTCAATGTTGACATGGTGATCCTGTAATTAGTTCTTCTGAACTGGATTTGAGTATAAACCAGAGGTGAGTTTCAGCAGGTTCTGACCAGTTCTGGAGAAACATTAGTGGAAATTTTGACTTGCCCCACCCCCATCTATTTTCTGCCTCCCGAGTCCCAGCTGATTGAGAAGAAATGGGGATTTTGCAGTATCCTTCCCCTGCTATGCCCACCAAGCCATGCCACACCCACCAAGCCACGCTGGTAGTAAAAAAATTTGAAATCCACCACTGGTATAACCCAAAGGGTAGAACAAATGTTTTGTTCCAGAAATTGTTTGTGGTTTATCTCTGGTTGAACAAGGATCAAGTTGACAATCAGACATTTTAATTATAGTTTTTTAAATTTTAAAGGGTTTTATGTCGGTCTTGACCGTTTTAGTAAATTGGCCAATTAAATATTCGTTTTAAATTTGTTTTAAATTTGTTATTTATATTATGTGTACTCTTGTGTTTTTAATACGGCTGTAAACCGCCCTGAGTCCTTCGGGAGAAGGGCGGTATAGAAATTGGATTATAAATAAAAATAAAATAAAATAAAGAGACCCACAGTTAACATTACTTGGTCTGGGATAGCATCAAGCTTAGTTAGTACATGTACAGGAGCCTTCTGAAGTTCATAGGCTGGACAAGGAAGTTGAAAAAAAATCCCCCCAAAAGGATAACTGCAAATCACTTCTATTGTGGAATTTCAATTAATTAACATAATATCACCAATTTCAAACTGGTGACACCAATTGTCTCCAATTATTTTTGGAATTCTGTTTGATTGATTGATTATATATCAATTCAAAGTTGACTGTTAGCAATGACATAGATGGAATTTCTCCCAGACCAGGGGTGAAATTCAGCAGGTTCTGACAGGTTCTGGAGAACCAGTAGCGGAAATTTTGAGTAGTTCGGAGAACTGGCAAATACCACCTCTGGCTGTCCCCACCCCCATCTATTCTCTGCCCCATCTATTCTCTGCCTCCCGAGTCCCAGCTGATCGGGAAATGGGGATTTTGCAGTATCCTTTCTCTAGAGTGGGGAGGGAATGGAGATTTTGCAGTATCCTTCCTCTGGATTGGTGGGAATGGAGATTTTTCAGTATTCTTCCCCTGCCATGCCCACCAAGCCACACCACGCCTACCAAGCCACACCCACAGAACTGGTAGTAAAAAAAAATTGAATATCACCACTGTCTGTCCTCAACCTGGTCTATCGGTGATGGACCCATCACCACCATAAGCAAGTCCATTCTACTTGCTTCTAGTTGTCCTCTTCTCTTTCCTTTCTTCTTTCCCATCATTAAAGCCTCTTCCAGATGGAAGAGTTTGCTTAACGAGTTTGCTTAATGAGTAAAAAGTAGGACAATTTGAACCCGAGTAAACTTTCTGTTTACTTTTAAATTAATCACCATGGCCTTTATGGCTTGATTATTTTAGTGTTTATTGAGGCACTGTGGAATTTTTTAATTTTTGCAAACTCTTGTCAACCTTACCAGATAAACCATACAGGAAACACCACCAGATATGCTAATTCTACTTTATTGCGAGGCTACATTAACATAATCTTAGAAGTCTAAAAGTACAAAGCTCCCCTATTACAGCCTTAGAATTTAGAGAGCGTCTCTTTTGTGCCTGTTTTCTACTCATTATGCAGAAATGTTGAAATATTTGGCAAAAATCCTAGTCCAAGCTCAACATTCATTGCTTGGACTGGAAATGGCTTTGTGTTCTGACCCGGCCTTCGCAGAAGCAAGAAACAGACTCCCTGCAAAGAAAAAAACCCTCTTTATTTCCATTTTGGGAATTAACTGCATTCTTTCACCAAAAGAAAGTCCAGGCAAGAGTCCTGCAAGAAGTTAATGGAAGCAACAGTAATTGTGTTCTCTTTGCTGATGATGTCAAACTATTTAACACCACAGACAATACTTCTATCATTCAAAACGACCTTGATCATCTAACCGCTTGGTCTAAAACTTGGCAGCTCCAAATTTCAACCAGCAAATGCTCAGTCTTACATATAGGAAAAAAGAACCCAAACACTAAGTACATACTAGATGGACATTACCTTACAGACGACCCCCATCCCGTTAAAGACCTTGTAGTTTTCATGTCAAATGATCTAAGTGCCAAAGCCCACTGCAACTACATAGCAAAAAAAGCTCTAAGAGTTGTAAACCTAATCTTGCGTAGCTTCTTTTCCAAAAACACCACACTACTAACCAGAGCATATAAAACATTTGCTAGACCAATTCTAGAATACAGCTCACCTGTTTGGAACCCTCACCACATCTCTGACATCAACACAATTGAACGTGTCCAGAAATATTTTACAAGAAGAGTTCTCCATTCCTCTGAAAACAATAAAATACCTTATCCCACCAGACTTGAAATCCTAGGCTTAGAAAACTTGGAACTCCGTCGCCTTCGACAAGACCTAAGTTTAACTCACAGAATCATCTATTGTAATGTCCTTCCTGTCAAAGACTACTTCAGCTTTAATTGCAATAATACTAGAGCAACTAATAGATTTAAACTTAATGTCAACCGCTTTAATCTAGATTGCAGAAAATATGACTTCTGTAACAGAATCATCAGTGCTTGGAATACTTTACCTGACTCTGTGGTCTCTTCTCATAATCCTAAAAGCTTTAACCAAAAACTTTCTATTATTGACCTCACCCCATTCCTAAGAGGACCATAAGGGCGTGCATAAGCGCACAAACGTGCCTACCGTTCCTGTCCTATTGTTTTTTTTTCTTTTCTTCTTCCTATATATATATATATATATATGCTTATACCTCCCATATTTACTCATATATATGTTTATATACTATATAATCTTTTCGTATGATACCTACATATATTGTTGTGACAAAATAAATAAATAAAATAAATAAATAAAAACAGTCCTTATCAGCTCCTTATGATAAATGCAAGGCTGTGAGCTCCCAGCCAGGAGGCAGAAAATTAGGTAAAGGTAAAGGTTCCCCTCATACATATGTGCTAGTCGTTCCCGACTCTAGGGGGCAGTTCTCATCTCCGTTTCAAAGCCAAAGAGACAGCGCTGTCCAAAGACATCTCTATGGTCCTGTGGCTGGCATGACTAAATGCCAAAGGCGAATGGAACGCTGTTACCTTCCCACCAAAAGTGGTCCCTATTTTTCTACTTGCATTTTTTACCTGCTTTGGAACGGCAGAAGCTGGGACAAGTAACGGGAGCCCTCACTAGGGATTCGAACCGCTAACCTGCCGACCTTTCGATTGACAAGCTCTGTGTCTTAGCAACTGAGCCACCAGTTCAAACAGAGAACTAGACAAACCTCAGTTCTGGCAAGGCAGTCTTTGTCGCACGAAACATGCAAGGAGCAAACTTTCCAGAAATGCGAATGGTTGTCTGCGACAAACAAACCACTCCCTTTTCATCCTATTTATCCCCCAGCCAGGGAAAGGCCAGTCAGTGTCCAGTTAACCCAGTTAATAGAAGTCATCCTTCAATCTTGGTTTCACATTAGAACAGCTACAGAGCTAAAAGACTTGGTTCACTCCATGGGAAGATGTTATAAGGCCGTAATTCATGCTAAAGGTTACCCAACTAAGTATTAACTGACACGGTGATAATTTTTGTATATTTGGTTTTTTCTACGGTGATAATTTTTGCATATCTTGTTTTTTCTATGTGTTTCACTTTTCTTCTTTATACTGTAACTGCTATTCTAATAGCAAATCCTTCATAAAAGTGATTGCATTATGTTAAGTTTGGGTAATGACGAGGCAGGAGACCAGGTTAGTGACAACAGCTCTTTAATAATGGGTGACCCAGCGAAACTCTGGAGAAAAACCTCTCCTTATATACACTTCAGCCTGAGGCTGCATCCAATCAGAAACGAGATATTTCCCGCCTAAAACTCCCGCCAAAACTTACAGTAATACATTACACTCCTTCCCTCCCAGAAGGCACTTTGCCAATATTTGCATATTACTTCTCTACGTAGTCCTGCAGGTACGTGGGGCGTCTCCTGACTCTCCCGGACCTGCGCAGTTCACTTTCTGGAGTTGAGTCGAGCGTGCCGGAGGGACTTTTCGTTCCTCTGAGCTCCTCCTCCCGGCCATCCGGCCCTGGATTATTCGCCGGCTCGGACCTGCTGTCCTCTAGAGGGACCGGAGGGTGTCGCTGGACCTCGCCTGACTCAGATAAGTCTCTGTTTGGTTCTTTGCTTACGATTTCTGTTTGTTCTCGGCTCCAGTCAGCTGTGGGGTTAATTAAATCATAGTCAGGGCTGGTCTCGCCTGATTCTGCCTTATCGCTCAATCTGTTTCTTAATTGATCTATGTGGCGCCCAGATTCTGCCATCGTCTAGTTCCACTAGATAAGATTTGGGGCCCGTTTGTCTATGACTATCCCCTCTTCCAGTTTGGGCCGCCGCTGTAATTATGTGCCCACACTGAGTCTCCTATGTTTAACTCTCGGATTCTATCTGGTTTTGTTTTGAACCCGTCCTGTCGTAGTTCGGTGTAGCCGGTCTAGCGGGCACCGTAGCTTCCGCCCATTAATAGCTCGGCTGGGCTGCGGCGGTGGCCACACAGGGGTCCTGTGTTGGACGGTTAGGAATGCGTCGATTTGTGCCTGCCAATCGCCGGGCCGCTTCGTGATAGCGCTTCTTTCGCACTCGAACAAAGCGTTCAGCAAGGCCGCTCGACGCAGGGTGGAACGGCGCTGAGAGGGCATGTCGGATGCCCTCTTCAGCCAGGTACCCTTCAAATAATGCTGCGGTGAACTGTGGGCGTTATCGGACACGAGGGTGTCCGGTAGCCCGTGCGTGGCGAAAAGGTGTTTTAGTGCTGAGATGACAGCTCCGGTTGTGGATTTCATTAGGATGATCTCCAGCCATTTGGAGAATGCATCCACCACAATTAGAAATGTTTGGCCGTGGAAGGGCCGGCAAAATCAATGTGTATGCGGGACCAAGGGCCTTGGGGTTTCTCCCACTCCAAAACTGGGGCCGTGGGTGGTAGTGGTCTGGATTCCTGACATACTTGGCATCGGCCAACCCTGTCACTGATTTCCTGTCCATTAGGGGCCACCAGACATAGCTCCTAGCCAAACCCTTCATCCTCACAATTCCTGGGTGACCCTCATGCAGGAGTTCCAGAACTTTTTCCTCAGTTTCTCTGGGACTACCACCCTATCCCCCCAGAGCAGGCACCCCCCTTGTACAGACAATTCCCCTTTTTTCTTTACAAATTCCTTGAAACGGTCGCCCGCAGCGGGCCATCCCTTTGAACCCAACCGATTACAGTCCTTAAAACAACGTCCCGGTAGGAGGCCGAGCCACTTCCTGCGATGTGACTGGCCCAGAGTCCCAAAGAGTCAATTAGTAGAACGGTGTGCCCGGGTGGGGTCCTCGATTTCCCTGGCAATGGGCATCTGCTCAATGCGTCCGCATGCCCCAGCTCTTTTCCAGGCCGATGCTGCAGCTTGTAGGAGTATGCGGCCAAAAAAATAGTCCATCTGGTCAGTCTAGGTGAGAGTGCTACTGGCGTTGGACGGTCGCCAGCCAGTAACCCCAATAGCGGTCTGTGATCAGTGACAATTTCAAATCTCGCCCAAAAACGATTCGTGAAATTTTTCACCCTGACACTATTGCGAGAGCCTCCTATCTAGCTGGCTGTAATTCCTCTCAGCCGGGACATCGTTCGTGAATAGAACGCTATAGGGCTTCAGTGCCGTTTGGGAGTCTGTGGCTAAGTACAGCTCCTACTCCATAGGGGATGCATCACAAACCAATACTAACGGCAGTCTGTTGTTGTATTGTATTAACAGGCTATCGCTTGATAGCAAACTTTTACTGCCTCAAATGCCCTATTCTCTGACTTCCCCAAGACCAAACAGTGTTTTTCCAAGCAATTTATGCAGCGGTTCAGCAACGGTTGCCTTGTCTTAAAATACTGCATAAAAGTTTACCAGACCCAGGAAAGCCTGGAGTTCTGTCTTGTTTTTGGGTGCTGGGGCTCTCTTTATCGCTTGACTTTGCTCTCAGTGGGTGAATCCTTTTGTCTATTCTATAGCCCAAAATTCAACAGACTCGACCCCAATCTGGCATTTTTTGCTTTAACTTTTAATCCTGCTGACCTAAAATGGCCAAAACTTTCCTCAGCCGCTTCCCCAGTTCTCTTAAATCTTCCCCGATACCAACACGTCATCGAAATAGGGCACGACTCCTGGTAGCCTTGTAGGAGTCGCCCATCAAATTTTGGAATAGCCCAGGGCCACACTCACCCCGAACTGTAACCGGGTGCATTTAAAGGCACCCGGTGCGTTACAATGGTCTGGGCTTCAGCTGTGCTAGCATCTACGGGTAGCTGTTGGTACGCTTGTGCCAAGTCTAATTTGGCGAAAACTTGTCCGTGCCCTAGTGAGTGCAATAAGTGTTGCACTACTGGAACTGGGTAGGCGCTCTTTTGCAATGCTTTGTTCAAGGTAGCCTTGTAATCAGCGCAAATTCTTATGGACCCGTCTGGTTTTATAGGGTGACGATTGGCGTCTCCCATTTGGCATGGTCAACTGGCACTAGTATCCCTGGCTGACTAATTTATCTAACTCTTTGTCGATTTTAGGTTTGAGTGCAAAGGAACCCTCCTTGCCTTTAACCTAATGGGAGCTATTTGGGGTCTAAATTGAAGGAGATAGGGGTCCCTTGTACTTGCCTAAACGGTCCTCGAATACGCTCTGCGAATTCCTCCATTAGGGCGTTTGCAGGTTGCATCCGATCCGGTGGATGCCAGTCACCCCATTCCCAACGCCCGGAACCAGTCTAGCCCCAGCAAGCTTGGCAAGGTTCCTCGACTAACGTGATGGGCAGGGTCTTCGTATGTCCCGATTGACCTCGACGGTCGTTGTCCTCGAACAGGGATGCGGTTGCCCTGGTAATCCTGCACCCGGAGCCGTTGTTTCTGTAGCTTGCGCTTTGCGATGTGCGGCAAGGCTTTCACAAAAGTGTCCCAGGACATGATTGTGATAGCTGATCCTGTGTCTACTTCCAGTCGGCACGGCACGCCTTCAATTGTCGGGTTTGTGAAGATCTTTTCTTGATGCGGGTAGCTGCGTGGTCTATGGTAACAGTCATTCGGTTTGACTTCGCTCTTTCTTTCCTGGCCAATCGCGGGTCGCCTTGCCGATCTCGCTCTGATTGGCTGGTTTGAAATTCGGCGGGAATGTGGGGTTTGCATCTCTGACTCAGAGCCGCTCTGATTGGCGATTTGAATTTTCGCGGAAGGTTGGGGTGCTCGGCAGACTTGAGCCAGGTGCCCTTCCTTTCACACCGCCGCAAATGGCGTCCCTGAACTTACATCTTTGGCGCTGATGTCGCCCGCAACTTCCGCATTCCTCCGGGTCTTCCTTGTCGATTTTCCGGTGTAGTGGACTTCTTCCTCCTCTTCGCTGGTTGACTCACGATAGGTTTCTTCGTGGTGGACTGTGCTCGCTTTGCGCCCGCCATCGGCGTGAGTCGCTTTGTAAGGTGTCTGCTGCATGGTTGGACATCTCATGGGCTCTGGCTTCGTCCAGGCGTTTGCCAATGTCAGGTTGCTCTTGGCTAGCAACCGTCTCCTCAAACGGATGTCTCTGACCCCCGTATAAGTTGTTCCAGCAGCTCTTCGTCCAGATCGCGGTACTGCAATGCTTGGAGGCTTGTCTCAGGGCTGCCATGTAGTCGCTGATAGACTCGCCTTCTTGTTGCCTGCGCTCCCCAAACTCGCAGCCGTCGAGCGTATTTGGGCGGGGCTGGTGCGTAGTGATTCTTCAGGAGGGTCTGAAGGGTCTGCCACGACACGGAGTGTAGCGGTGTTGGCTCCGCCAGGGCTTCTGCGACGGCGATGACCGCGGACCCACAGTGGCTTAGGAAGTAAGCCCGTTTGCGGTTGTCGGAGACTCCCTGTAGTTCGTTTGCCTCCAGGAAACTTTCGAAACGGGTCATATATATTCCCCACTTCTCCTGGGCAGGGTCAAACGGAGCGGGTGGCGTGTAGCCGGTCATCGCTGCATTCGCCATCTCCTTGCTGGGTTTGATTCTCGTAGTGAGTTCAGCTCTGTTCTGGTGCTCTGCCTCAAGATCCCACCCTCGTCGCCAATGTTAAGTTTGGGTAATGACGAGGCAGGAGACCAGGTTAGTGACAACAGCTCTTTAATAATGGGTGACCCAGCGAAACTCTGGAGAAAAACCTCTCCTTATATACACTTCAGCCTGAGGCTGCATCCAATCAGAAACGAGATATTTCCCGCCTAAAACTCCCGCCAAAACTTACAGTAATACATTACACATTACATTCTTGATTAAATTATCTTTCCATTGATATATAATGTTATGGTACTACTCAAAAAAAAAAAAGTGGTATTATTAGCTAGTTTTAGAAAATACACTTTTTCCGAAAGGTTTCCACAATTTTGGACACTACTGTATGCTGTTGTCTAAGAGTAAGGCTTTCTTTAAGTTGACTTTGAGTGACTTCATTGAGGCTGGTTGGTTGGTTGGATTTTCTGGCTGCCACAACTTGAAGACTTCTCAGAGGTTGCAATGCTGTGCGATAAAGACCTTTGAACAGGAGGAAAGAGATGCTGCCTAGGGAACATTTGGCTAAGAGAAAAACTCTAAAAGTGCAAATCTCCCGCCCTCCTCCTGTACACCCTAAGAATTTAGGGAGGGTCTTTTTGAGAACCAATCTGCTTCATTTCAAGTTGTTGTGCAGAAAGAAAAAGATGGAAAATGAATCAAAAGTGAAGGATTTCTGTGGGAATGTAAACATTTGGTCTTGTCCTCTCCTTTTTCTGCTGTATTTGCATTCCATAAAGACACTTCATCTTTCATCCAAGCCTAGCAGGCTTTGACTGCTAGAAAGAATAAAGAAAAATATGGAAGTGTTACAGATAAACATGCCGTGCCTGGAGATTAGCTGGGATTTCTGGTTGGCTGACTTTAACATCAAATTACTGTAGCAAGAAGGGCCAGGAAGCATTGTGTTTAAAACAAAAATGGTTCTTGCTTGATGCCTTTTACCATCTACCTTCTCAGGAATAATGAGTAAAGCCGTCTTTGATTTTGGTGTTGGAAGAAATGTCCATCTGGGTTCAGTTCCAAGTGGGGAAAAAGACACTGGAAACATGGAGACTGCTTGGGAAGATGGTTTAATGGAGGACAGGATCACATGGTTTGAGTTCCTGAACAGAAAAGGGATGAGATGCTGTGGGCTCCCTGGCTTTATGCTTTCTCTGACCTTTGAACTTTCTGGGGCACAGGAAGAGTGTCCTGATTGGTCGTCAGACTCCCAGGGGGTGGGGGTCTTAGCTAGCCTTGCTGGCTGATGTAATCTTCCCAGGTGCCATGTGGTGAGTTTCTGTTGCTTGATGGGTCCTGTTGTGTTGCAAATGATGGTCCCATTGACAAAGGTGGGGGGAATGAGTTTCTGTCTCTGGCCCATTGACAAAGGTGGGGGGAGGCAGGAAGCTGCAGGGAGCTGCTTTGTCCTTAAAACATGTTTCTCCATTTCTCATCCAGGGAAATATATTCTGCCTTTTTAATATTTTCTAAAATATTTCATTCTTCTAGGAAAGGGGTGGGTGCTAACTTCCTACATTGGCACCGGAGCCTTCAAACAGCAGGAGCTGAGGCCACTCATCTTATGCCAGTGCAGGGATTGGGAGCACAGAGAAGGCGAAATATTATGATCTACCTGGGGATCTACCCGTTATCTTTCTGATGAATGTTAGAAGTGCATTTAGAATAGAATAACAGAATTGGAAGGGACCTTGGAGATCTTCCAGGTCAACCCCCTGCTTAGGGAGGAAAGGGAGGAGGAGGAGGAGGAGGAGGAGGAGGAGGAGGAGCAGGAGCAGGAGGAGGAGGAGGAGGAGGAGAAGGAGGAGGAGGAGGAGGGGGAGGAAGAGGAGGAGGAGGAGGAGGAGCAGGAGGAGGAGGAGGAGGAGGAGGAGGTCCAGTTACTTGTTGAAAAGCATCTTTGGGACAACCATAATCTGGATATTGAGAATCTCTAGAGACACAAATGCACACACAGTTCTCCGTGCTGGATCATTTTCAAGATGCAGGAACTGTTGTTCGTTTGGGGTTTTTTTTGTAGAAATTGGAGGAATGAGTTTGCTCTTCTGAATTAGAGAAGATGAAGAGACAAAAGAAAGCCATTTCTCTCTTAAGAGTCTCATCTTTTATTCCAAGCACTCCGCAAAACTCAGATTTATTTGGGGCCATCTGCCACATGCATAAAATTGCAGCCCTTGGAATAAAGAGATGTGCTCTGTGTGCTTTATTGTCTACTTCTAAAGCACCTTCCTAATTTTCTCAAGCTTTTCTTCCCTGGTCTTTTCCAGTCCTGAGTCTTTCTGAAGGTGGCACTAATGCCCATGATTAATAGGCACTCACCCCTCTAGCCATTCAACAAGACTTTCATTAGCGGGGAAGAATAAAACTGGCTGGTCTGAATTAAAGATTAAGCTCCCTCAGTCCTTAGATGTGGACCCAGTTCAATTGAAGCATGTCTGCTCGAGTGAAAGGATCAGGCAGATGGATTGCTGGTGACCAAATCTCTCATCAGGCCAATCGTACTCCTCCCAAATGTTATTCACACCCGGTGGAAGCCATGTGACAACCAGTCCCTTAAGTGGTGGGTTTCAAATTTTTTTACTGCCGGTTCTGTGGGTGTGGCTTGCTGGGCATGGCATGGCTTGGTGAATGTGGCTTGGTGGGTATGGCAGGAGAAGGATACTGCAAAATCCCCATTGCTTCTCCACTCTGGAGGAAGGATACTGCAAAATCCCCATTCCCTCCCCACTCCGGGGGAAGGATACTGCAAAATCTCCATTCCCTCCCCACTCCGGGGGAAGGATACTGCAAAGTCTCCATTCCCACCCCATTCTGGGGCCAGCCAGGGGTGGTATTTGCCGGTTCTCCGAACTGCTCAAAATTTCTGCTACTGGTTCTCCAGAACCTGTCAGAACCTGCTGGATTTCACCCCTGGGTTAACAGAATCAAAGAGGCTTCATCTCTCTCCTCCCAGAGGTTCATTAGCTTCACCAGACTTGCTAACCCGATGACTCAGGAGGAGTCATTGCTCTACGCCCACAGTGGCTCTGGCAGCAACCCAGGAGGGAGAGAAATCTTGGCTTTGGCCTGGTTGGGAGTTGAGCGGAGAATGCCAGACCAAACAGCAACATTAGATGCTGGTGGCCTCCCATTGCTTGATGAGTTGTAAGTTCAAGAACTCATTTTGGAGCAATATCCACCAGGGTCCCAGAACATTTGCGGGTCTTTCTTTCTTTCTTTCTTTCTTTCTTTCTTTCTTTCTTTCTTTCTTTCTTTCTTTCTTTCTTTCTTTCTTTCTTTCTTTCTTTCTTTCTCTTTCTTTCTTTCTTTCCTTCCTTCCTTCCTTCCTTCCTTCCTTCCTTCCTTCCTTCAGAAGAAGAAGAAGAAGAAGAAGAAGAAGAAGAAGAAGAAGAAGAAGAAATGTCCATCTGGACATTCAGTTTCAAGTGGGGAAGAAAGAGACTGGAAACATTGTGGCTGATTGGAAAGATGGTTTTTAATGATGGACAGGACCACATGTCTTGAGGTCCTGGGCAAAAAGGCACATGTATGTGTGTGTGAGAGAGAGAGATTTATACCCTCTGTTGGGCTTTGAATTTGAGCTTGTACTCTGATTGGTTGTCAGACTCCCATGGGGCCATGCAGGGGTAACTTTGTAGGTTGTCTGTGTCCCAGGCTTGGTTGACTCTTGTTGGGTGATGATGCAATGAAAGGGCTTTGGGATTCCTATTATGGCTTTGCCTGCAGGAGGTAGATCTTTGCTATGTAGAATGGACTGGCCCAAGCCTTAATGGCCCATTGACAAAGGGTGGGGGTGTAAGTTTCTGCATCCCTTTTAGGGGAAATATTTTGCCTGTTTAATATTTCCTAAAATATCTCATCTTCCTAGGAGAGGGGTGGGTACTAACTTCCTATACTTCCTTCCTTCCTTCCTTCCTTCCTTCCTTCCTTCCTTCCTTCCTTCCTCCCTCCCTCCCTCCCTCCCTCCCTCCCTCCTCCCTCCCTCCCTCCCTCCCTTCCTTCCTACCTCCCTCCCTCCCTCCCTCCCTTCTTTCCTTCCTTTCTTCTCATGCAATGAAACACTCAACACACAACTGCAGTAGAATCTTTTATTTTACCCGATAACGTTTCTCCAAACCATTTGGTTCTCCTAAATTCCCTGGTTATGGGAATCCTTTTAAATTCCAAAGCGATGAACTGTGCATTTATAAAAGGCCTGGTAATGATACTCTCTCGGAGAAGCATACTTAAATGAATAAATGCCTCTTTTGAGCTGAACGAAGATGGTTAGAAGGAGCTGAAGTGTCTGAGTTAAGGAAGAGATTAGGAAGTTTTGCAGTGATGTCGTGGCTTTGCATTTTTCAGCATAATTTAAAAAACGACAACACGAGGTTGGATCTGGAAAGTATGACTTGCAGTAGTGGCCAAAATTTTGGAAACCTTTTGGGAAAAGTGTATTTTTGATGTTTGATGGTTAATAACACCACTTTTTTTCAACTTCAATTTTTTTTTATTGATTTTACAACAACACAACACAACACAAACATACATAACACAAACACATAATATGTGTTTTCTTTTTACATATCAGTTTCATTCCACATACTTTCTATTTTATATATTCCCCATTTTCCCCCCTTTTATTATCTTTATTTTTGTCATCCCTTTATATTTAGTTTTAGTCATTTACAATATTTTATACGTTTGTCACATACTCTTCTCCATCATTTATTCATATTTACTTTTCCTGTTCTCTAACCCAGGGGTCTACAAACTTGGCTCTTTTAAGACTTGTGGACTTCAATTCCCAGAGTTGCTCAGCCAGCAGCTTTGCTGGCTGAGGAACTCTGTGAGTTGAAGTCCACAAGTCTTAAAAGAGCCAAGTTTGCAGACCCCTGCTCTAACCAGTCGTACCACTTGGTCCATACTTGATAATATTCTGTCTCTTCCTTTTCTTTTATTTCTTTCATTAATTTTGGAGTTTCAAGATAATCATATTCCACTGCTGGAATGGCCTGGGAATAGCCCAGACCTTAATCCAGTTGAAAATCTAGGGAGCCGACTAAAGAAACTTGTTAGTCAGAAGAGACCCAGCAATAAAACCCAGTTAATAGAAGCAATCCTTCAATCTTGGTTTCACATTAGAACAGCTGCAGAACTAAAAGACTTGGTTCACTCCATGGGAAGACATTGTAAGGCTGTAATTCATGCTAAAGATTACTCAACTAAGTATTAACTGACACGGTGATAATTTTTGCATATCTTTTCTACATGTTTCACTTTTCTTCTTTATACTGTAACCACTATTCTAACAGCAAATCCTTCATAAAAGTGATTGCATTACGTTCTTGATTAAATTATCTTTCCATTGATGTATAATTTTATGGTACTACTCCCCCCTCCAAAAAAGTGGTGTTATTAGCTAGTTCTTAGAAAATACACTTTTTTCAAAAGGTTTCCACAATTTTGGCCACTACTGTAGACTGACCTGTTTGAATCCTGTCCCACCCCATAAAGGGGATGAAGAAAGGAAAATATTAGCTCCTGCACCTTTTTATTTCCTTACTGACTTTCTGTGTTACTTGGATAGGCCACCATGCAGAGGTGGGTTTCAGCAGGTTCTGACCAGTTCTGGAGAACCAGTAGCAGAAATTTTCAGTAGTTTGAAGAATCGGTAGTAAAAATTCTGACTGGCCCCACCCCTTCTATTCTCTCCCTTCCGAGTCCCAGCTGATTGGGAGGAAATGGGGATTTTGCAGTATCCTTCCCCTGGATTGGGGCAAGAATGGAGATTTTATAGTATCCTTCCCTTGACATGCCCACCAAGCCCCACCCACCAAGCCATGCCACGCCCACCAAGCCACACCCACAGAACCGGTAATAAAAAAATTTGAAACCCACCACTGCCATCATGGTATTAAAGTGACACGGATAGGGTGGCTTTTCTAGTCTTTTTGTTTTCAATGCCTTGCCTTGTAATTGGCCTCAATGCACCGATGAGTGATGATGATGTTATCCATTGAGTTGAGGCCTAGTCTTGGCAATTCTATGGACCAGGTCTCTTCACATCTTCCAATATTGCACTACTTCTTTGGGTTTTTCTATGTTCTGGCTGGTGTCATCTCTGATGGTGTCTATCCACCGTATTCTTTGTCATCCTGGTTTTCTTTTAATGCTAACACTCCCAAACGTAATTGCTTTCTCCAGGAACCCATGAACGTGTTGGAAGAAATGTCCTTCTGGGTTCAGTTCCAAGTTGGGAGGAAAGACACTGGAAACATGGAGGCTGCTTGAAAAGATGGGTTAATGGTGGACAGGACCACATGGTTTTTTGAGGTCCTGGGCAAAAAGGCACATGGGAGAGAGAGAGAGAGAAAGAGGGAGGGAGAAAGGGAGAGAGAGAGAGAGAGAGAGAGAGAGATTTATACCTTCTGTTGGGCTTTGAATTTGAGCTTGTATTCTGATTGGTTATCAGACTCCCATGGGGCCATGCAAGAGTAACTTTGTAGGTTGTCTGTGTGCTGAGTTTTGTTGAATCCTGTTGGGTGATGGAATGAAGGGCAATTAAATGGCTCTGCCTGAAGGAGGTCGATCTTTGTTATGTAGAATGGACTGGCTGAGGCCCTAATGACCTATTAACAAAGGTGGGTAGGGGAGGCTGAGTTTCTGCCTCCCTTTTAGGGGAAATATTCTGCTCTTTTAATATTTCCTAAAACATTTCATTTTTCTAGGAGAGGGGTGGGTTTTAACTTCCTACAAGCAGCAGGACTGTCTGGCCTCTCAATTTAATGAGATCTAGGTCTACATCACTCTCATAACCAAATGGCAAATAATCCCAAGGTCAAATCTGTGGATATACTAAGAAAAGCTATCCACACATCCCAAAGTAGTAGTAGTAGTAGTAACAACAACAACAACAACAACAACAACAACAATAACAATAACAACAGAGTTGGAAGGGATCTTGGAGGTCTTCTAGTCCAACCCCCTACTCAAGCAGGAAACCCTACACCATTTCAGACAAATGGTTATCCAACATCTTCTTAAAACTTTCCAGTGTTGGAGCATTCACAACTTCTGGAGGCAAGTTGTTCCACTGATTAATTGTTCTGACTGTCAGGAAATTTCTCCTTAGTTCTAAGTTGCTTCTTTCCTTGATCAGTTTCCACCCACTGCTTCTTGTTCTACCCTCAGGTGCTTTGGAGAATAGTTTGACTCCCTCTTCTTTTTGGCAACCCCTGAGATATTGGAACACTGCTATCATGTCTCTCCTAGTCCTTCTTTTCATTAAATTACTAGACATACTCAGTTCCTGCAACCGTTCTTCATATGTTTTAGCCTCCAGTCCCCTAATCATCTTTGTTGCTCTTCTCTGCACTCTTTCTAGAGTCTCAGCATCTTTTTTACATCGTGGTGACCAAAACTGAATGCAATATTCCAAGTGTGGCCATATAAAGGCATTATAAAGTGGTATTAACAGTTTACGTGATCTTGATTTTATTCCTCTGCTTAGGCAGCCTAGAACGGTGTTGGCTTTTTTGGCAGCTCCTGCACACTGCTGGCTCATATTTAAATGGTTCTCCATTAGGACTCCAAGATCCCTCTCACAGTTAGTACATTTCTGCTCTTCCCAAATCCAGTCCAAACACACTTAAAGAAGCCTCAAGAAATGATGAAACTAATTGACACCTGATGAAACATATTGTGTTTCGCCCTCTGTAGAAAACTTTAGAAGATTAATGGGAAAATTATTTAGCAGCTCCGGGAAACTAACAGCGCCCATCAGCTCCCCCAAGAGATGGCTTTAATCCATCACACACTGCTGCTCTGAATTACAAAGCCTCCAGATTTTACTAAGTAATAATTACTTCGCAAAAGATGTGGCATGATTGTTAGCTGTCTTTGTCATTCCTGGGCTTAAGCCTTGCTTTCTAAGATTTCATAGTCGAGGAGATGAAGAAATGGCAAAATACAGGCATTCAAATGCTGCTAATGGAAAAAAAAAACTTTCCAGGAAAAGGCTAAGTAAGTATCAGGGTTATGCAAAAAACTCACTTTCAAGGATACAAGCTGTGGAGTTGGAGCTTTCCATCTTGGGAGCAAACGGGGTCTTCAGGATGACTCTGAAGTCATACTGAAGGGAGTGAGATGGGTCCAGGATGCTTTCTACTTGGGGGCTCTTATTTTCCCACACCTCTAATTCTGAGAGCGGAAAGATCCCACTAATTAGTACCTAACAGAACAGCCATAAATACATGCTAATAATAATAATAATATAACCCCCCCCCCAACACTGTGAAGTTTGGCTTTATCTGCCTCTCTCTCTCTCCCCCATCTCTTTATCTCGCTCTCTCATCATCATCATCATCTGTCTATCTCTATCATCTCTCTCTCTCTCCTTTCTTTCTCTCTGTGTCCATCTCTCTTTCTGTCTCTCTCTCATCATCATCTCTCTCTCTCTATCATCTCTCTCTACTTTATCTCTCTCTCTCCATCTCCATCTCTCTGTCTCTGTCTCTCTGTCTGTCATCATTACCACCATCTTTCTATCTCCATAACCTCTCTCTCCACTTTATCTCTCTCCCCATCTCTCTCTCTCTACTTTCTCTCCATCTCTCTATCTCTATATGATTGCTCTATATCATCTCTCTCTACTTTATCTCTCTCTCCATCTCTCTCTCTCTACTTTATCTCTCTCTCCATCTCTCTCTCTCTCTCTCCTTTATCTCTCCATCTCTCTCTCTACTTTATCTATCTCTAGTCCATCCGTCATTCTGTCTGTCTGTCTGCCTGCCTGCCTGCCTGCCTGCCTGTATCTATCTATCTATCTATCTATCTATCTATCTATCTATCTATCTATCTATCTATCTATCATCTATCTAATGAGATCTTCTCCTTCTCTATTGCCTTTCCATCCATAATGATTTGGTCAAAAGGAGGGAAAGAGTGGCTGGCAGCCTCTTGGGAGAAACAGTGGACAAGACCCCTAGCTCAGCCTCCATGTTTCAAAGCTGGACACTGCAGTAGCTCCGACGTCTGCAACCGGCAACTCTGCAGCTGAGCTATTTCTCCGACTGCTGTTCCTATTAAACCTGGCATTTTTGTACACATCATCTTCCGCCTGCGCATTCTCCTCATGAAGAGAAATGCTCAGGGCTTCAGTTTAATCAGGTTGCCATCCTGCCTTGGGAACAGGATGGCTCTGAGTGGCTCATCTTCCTTGATGAGGAAGGAAGGAAGATCCGCAATGAGCATATTTTATACAAGACAGATTATGTGCTCTGGATATGGTCCTATGTGAGATTTTCTGTTCTCCTAGGTTTGGAGGAATGAAGATGGTGGCTTTAAAAGGACTATATTAAATCACTCCTGTGTTTAAGGTAAAGGTAAAAGTTCCCCTCGCACATATGTGCTATTCGTTCCCGACTCTAGAGGGAGGTGCTCATTTCCGTTTCAAAGCCAAAGAGCCAGCGCTGCCCAAACACGTCTCTGGGGTCATGTGGCCGGCATGACTCAACACCAAAGGTGCATGGAACTCTGCTACCTTCCCACCAAAGGTGGTCCCTATTTTTCTACTTGCATTTTTTACCTGCTTTCGAGCTGCAAGGTTGGCAGAAGCTGGGACAAGTAACGGGAGCTCATCCCGTTACGCGGCATGAGGGATTCGAGCCGCTGAACTGCCGACCTTTCGATCGACAAGCTCAGCATCTTAGTCACTGAGCCACTCCTAGGTTTAGAATAATGCTAAGAGTTCAAGGAATTATGGTCTGTTCGGCAGCTCTAGACTGATGATGTGCCCCCAACCTTTTGAGTATCTTTCCAATTGTTAATGACAGTGTGTTTTATTGCTTTTCATACAACCAGGATGTTGAACAATAAATATGCCCCGGGGTCTCATTTATTGCTGACAGCTCTCTAGTTTCCCTCAAGAGTGTGCTCTGTGGCACATTTGCCAAGCCACACTGTGCATCGTGCATCAGACAGCTCTTCAGTTTGGCGGTGGCAAAACATGCTTCTGAAGAAATCCTAGATTCTAATATTAGACTAGGGAATCAGCCTATTTTCCAAAGCATCAGGAGGCAGGACAAGAAACAATGGATGGAAACTAATCAAGGAGAAAAGCAACCTAGAACTAAGGAGAAATTTCCTGACAGTGAGAAGAATGAATCAGTGGAAAGACTTGCCTTCAGAAGTTGTGAGTGCTCCATCACTGAAGGCTTTTAAGAAGAAACTGGTCAACACTTGTCTGCAATGGTAGAGGGCAGGGGTCTCCAACCTTGGTCCCTTTAAGACTTGTGGACTTCAACTCCCAGAGTCCGGGAGTTGAAGTCCACAAGTCTTAAAGGGACCAAGTTTGGAGACCCCTGGTATAGAGTCTCCTGCTTGAACAGAGGGGGTTGGACACAAAGACCTCCAAGATCCCTTCCATTATTCTGCTATTCAGCAGGACACGAAGACCTCCCTCTGCCTCCCTTCTTGCTCTGCAACTCATAACCGAGGGACTGAGTCCTCCTCCATGTATTTATGCAATCCTTTCTAAAGCTGTCCAAATTAATGGCTCTCGATATGTGCGGTGATTATGAATTCCACAGAGTGATTGTGTGCTCCCGTGAAGAAGCACCGTGCATGTTCGACGTCCTTCCCATCAGTTTCATTAACTAGTCCTCGTCTCTGCACAACAATTTCTCCCTCTCCATTTTCTCCAGGCTGTCCATGTTTTTTAATACATCTCACACATCAGCTGCCTTTTTTTGCAGGCTTCCTCCCCACCCCCTCCAAAGCTCCCCTTCTCATATGGACGGCTTTGAGCCATTTATATATTTTGATGATTTGCTACAAAATAAGAAAAAAGGTTGACCAACATGACCTTTTGTCACCCCTGAAGCTGTACTGACCAAACCCATTTTAGAATAGCATAGCATAGCATAGCATAGCATAGCATAGCATAGCATAGCATAGCATAGCATAGCATAGCATAGCATAGCATAGCATACCAGAGAAGAGAAGAGAAGAGAAGAGAAGAGAAGAGAAGAGAAGAGAAGAGAAGAGAAGAGAATTTTTTATTGGCCAAGTGTGATTGGACACACAAGGAATTTGTCTTGGTGCATATGCTCTCGGCGTACATAAAAGAAAAGATATGTTCATTAAGAATCATAAAGTACAACAAAATGATAGTCATAGGGTACAAATAAGCAATCAAATCATATTAGGAAACAGTCAATATAAATAGTAAGGATACAAGCAACCAAGTTACAGTCATACAGTCATAAGTGGGAGGAGATGGGTGATGGGAACAATGAGAAGATTAATAGTAGTGCAGACTTAGTAAATAGTTTGACAGAGTTGAGGGAATGATTTGTTAAGCAGAGTGATGGCGTTCGGGAAAAAGCTGTTCTTGTGTCTAGTTGTTCTGGTGTGCAGTGCTCTATAACATTGTTTTGAGGGTAGGAATTGAAACAGTTTATGTCCAGGATGTGAGGGGTCTATAAATATTTTCACAGCCATCTTTTTGACTTGTGCAGTATACAGGTCCTCAATGGAAGGCAGGTTGGTAGCCATTGTTTTTTTCTGCAGTTCTAATTATCCGTTGAAGTCTATGTCTGTCTTGTTGGATTGCAGAACCAAACCAGACAGTTATAGAGGTGCAGATGACAGACTCAATAATTCCTCTGTAGAACCGAATCTGCAGCTCCTTGGGCAGTTTGAGCTTTCTGAGGTGGCGCAGAAAGAACATTTTGTCCGCTTCAGTGTTGCCACGCTGAAGCTGAGGGTCAGGGAGGGGAGATCTGAGATAGAGGGATGTTTGTAGCCAAAACAAAATACTTTCTCTTGTGAACCAAGGACATTCTCACACCTGGTCGGAAGAAGGCGGAGCGATGCCACCCAGTTGTCGGACTGCACCAGTGATTGGACCATGTGACTGTTCATTTTGAGAAAGTGGAAAATCTTTTACTTTTAATATGGTGAAAACCGCAGGAGTTTTCAGAGTCGGCTTTCACCAGATATGTGTCAATATGATATTTCCAATAGGAGTAATCTTTGAGGAACTCAATTGCCTCGGAGTCTTGCTTGCAATGGGTTTATTACTTGGAACCATGACACCTTTAGCCAAAACGCACTCCTACAACTACAGTTTATATCCACAAATCATGGCAATCCTTAGAGACGTGTCATTACCTATTGCGGATCTGAGGGATCTATTCAACCAGCTGCAGTCTAAGGGTTTAGACTGCAGCTGTTAGAATATTCCAACCCTTATCGGCTATGGCCACTATGACTAGTGGGCAGGGAGAAGGGCCAGGATGTCCAATTCTTCCTGAAAACCCATTCGTTTCGCACTTCTGGATTTCATTCTACTCTCCCCCAAGCTTGAGTAGATTACTGTTGTGACTCCAGCCCTCGAGCATGTTCCCATGGAGGAGAGTGACTCTGAAAGTAAGGGAGAGGAGCCAGCAAGGCCTCCCTCGCCAGGACCCTTCTCGCTGGCACCGCCCCAAGTTCCAGCTGCAGGCCAGGAGGAGGAGCTGACAAGGCCTCACTCTCCCGCACTCTCCTCCTCCCTGGCAACGCCTCAAGTCCCAGCTGCTGACAATCAATCCTGGATTGATCCGAGGCAGCGACATAAAGATAAGTGTGCGCAACAGAGGAAAAGGTGTGGCAGGCTCAGAGATTGCTGAGTCACTGAGCCACACCCCACAGAGTATAAAAGGGGGTGGAGCTGCCATGTGGCCCTTGTGATGGACAAAAAAGCTATCAAGGGTGCACTGCAGCTCGGTTGTTGGACGGTTAACAGACTTTGTCAGTGAGTTTTGGCAACGGACCTTGGATACGAGATAACGGACCCATCACTTGGCAGGCCTTTGCACGGTCACTGCCAAATATTTCCTCAATTGAAGAAAATCAGGTCTGTAGCAAATAAAAAGACTGGGAGACACGCGTCTTTGTGTTTGCTCTGTGAAGTGGGGATGGGGACAGAACAATTACATTTTGGTCCTTTCGTCTCATTCTGAGCCTCTCTGCTTGGCACTCTGACAAAATCCCTTAATAGGGGTGCCCTGCAACCAGAGCACATACCAATGGATAGATAAATTTGAGTGTGAGAGACAAAATGTCACAAAAACAAACAAAAAAAGCCTGCAGGCATTTCTTTCACATCCTGCCCTTTTTTTTCAGCTTTATAAGATATACTTCTAACACGATTGCAAAGGTCTTTGAGATCCACCTCCAAATCATTTTTCTCTTGGGTAAAAATGACAGCCAACCTCCAAAACCAGAAGTTTGTGCATATACAACCTCATGCTCTTTTATCTGCAGGAAACCCTTCTCCTCCCACTCTGGGCAGCTTCAGAGAGCCAGGTGATGAGCAGAGTCCTGACTCAGCCGCCTGACTAGGTGGCTCAGTGGCTAAAACACTGAACTTGTCGATCAGAAAGGTCTGCAGTTCGGCAGTTCGAATCCCTAGTGCAGGTGTGAGCAGGAGGTTGGACTAGATGACCTCCAAGGTCCCTTCCAACTCTGTTACTGTTACTAGGTGTGCGTAGCAATAGCACTTAGATTTATATACTGCTTCATAGTGTTTTACAGCCCCCGCTAAGTGGTTTACAGAGTCAGCATATTGCCCCCAACAATCTGGGTCCTCATTTTACTGACCTCAGAAGGACGGAAGGCTGAGTTCAATCTTGAGCTGGTCAGGATCGAACTGCTGGCAGGGAACAACAGTGAGTTAGTCTGCAATACTGCATTCTAACCATTGTGTCACCACGGCTCATTATGTGTCACAATCTGGGTCCTCATTTTACTGATCTTGGAAGGAAGGAAGGCTGAGTCAACCTTGACCTGGGCTGGGAATTTCTAGGTTCTACCATATCACAAGATCTAAAATGGACACCTAACATTAAAAACATCATCAAAAAAGTACAACAATGTTCTTTCTGTACCAACTCAGAAAGCTCAAACTGCCCAAGGAGCTGCTGCTCCAGGTCTACAGAGGAATTATTGAGTCTGTCATCTGCACCTCTAAAACTGTTTGGTTTGGTTCTGCAACCCAACAAGACATACAAAGACTTCAGAGGATAATTAGAACTGCAGAAAAAACAATGGCTACCAACCTGCCTTCCATTGAGGACCTGCATACTGCATGAGTCAAAAAGTGGGCTGTGAAAATATTTACAGGCCCCTTACATCCTGGACATAAATTGTTTCAACTCTTACCCTCAAAAGACGCTATAGAGCACTGCACACCAGAACAACTAGACACAAAAACAGTTTTTTTCTCGAATGCCATCACTCTACTAAACAAATAATTCCCTCAACACTGTCAAACTATTTACTAAATCTGCACTACTATTAATCTTCTCATCGTTCCCATCACCCATCTCCTTCCACTTATGACTGTTTGACTGTAACTTGGTTGCTTGTATCCTTACTATTTATATTGACTGTTTCCTAATATGATTTGATAGCTTATTAGTAACCTTGACTATTACTAAGTGTTGTATCTTTTTATTCTTGATGAATGTATTTTATTCTCCTTATGTACACTGACAGCATATACACCTAAGACAAATTCCTTGGGTGTCCAATCACACTTGGCCAATAAAAAATTCTATTCTATTCTATTCTATTCTATTCTATTCTATTCTATTCTATTCTATTCTATTCTATTGAGGAAAGCCATGGATTTTCACTTATTTGTATAAAGCTCTCATCCTTCCCATTGCTGTCTTTCAATTATCTTGCCACTTTTCTACTGCCTTTTAATGGTGGCATCACCACATGCTTCTTAGACCTTGATCCTGACTCTATTTATTGCAGAATTACAATTCCAGCAACAACTGCTACCCACTTTCTGTTCACTCTGGCTTCATTTAACCCCTTTAGTTAATTCCGAACACTTTCCCAAACTTTGTAAATACTTATTTTATTTTATTTATTCATTTTGTACGTATTAGATAATATATATAAGTATAAGCATGAATTGAATACATAAAATGAATACAATTAAAGGGAACGTTAGGACAGGGACACTAGTCATGCTGGTGCTCTTACAGACTCTTAGGAATGGGGTGAGGCCAACAGTAGACAGTCTAAGGTTAACAAGAAGCCTGTTATTAAACACAGCTGCCTGCAATTACTGCAGGTTCAAGCCCCACCAGGTCCAAGGTTGACTCAGCCTTCCATCCTTTATAAGGTAGGTAAAATGAGGACCCAGATTGTTGGGGGGGCAATAAGTTGACTTTGTAAATATACAAATAGAATGAGACTATTGCCTTACACACTGTAAGCCGCCCTGAGTCTTCGGAGAAGGGCGGGATATAAATGTAAACAAAAAAAAAAACATTTTGGGGCTTTTGGGATGAAACCAGAGTCAGGTAGTGCATTCCAGGCATTGACCACTCTGTTGCTGAAGTCGTATTTTCTGCAATCGAGTTTGGTGCGGTTTACCTTAAGTTTATATCTATTGTGTGCTCGTGTATTGTTGCGGGTTGAAGCTGAAGAAGCTGAAGAACATGGACTTAACTTGCCTGTACTGTATTAGATTTTTAACTTGGCTCCTGCAGTGCTCCATATAATGGAGAAAACCCTTTCCAATTTGAGGGAAGGCATCTCAGATCTCCTAAAGCAGGGGTGTCAAACTCAAAGTCCGTGGGCCGAATTTGGGCCCTGGGATGCTTAGATCTGGCCCGCAGGCCTGCCCTGAAAACAGCAAAGGAACAATCTGCAATGCCTCTGCCAGTGAAAATGGAGCTTGGGAGGGCTGCGTGCTGCCCTCCCGGGCTCCATTTTTGGCTGCGACACCAAACCCAAGGTAAACAGCTCCAAACTCGATTGCAGAAAACACGACTTCAGCAACAGAGTGGTCAATGCCTGGAATGCACTACTAGACTCTGATGTTGCATCCCCAAACCCCCATAACTTTAACCTTAAATTGTCTACTGTTGACCTCACCCCATTCCTAAGAGGTCCGTAAGGGGCGCGCATAAGCGCGCCAGCGTGCCTTCTGTCCCTGTCCTAATGTCCCCTTTTATACGTATCCATTTCCTGTGTTCATATTCATGTTTATACTTATTCCTGTTATCTCGTACATGTTTGACAAACTAAATAAATGAATAAAATAAATAAATAAAATGAAGATTCAGCGCTGATGCTTTTAAGCTCTTTCCCAACCTTCTGAGCTCCATGGAGGATTCTCCTGTAGGATCAGAAGAAGACATATAAAACACTCCTGCTTTGTACACCCTAAGGACTGTCAGCTTGGAAGCTCAGCGGGGCTGAACACTTCGGAGAGACACCTGTGATGAGGCAAGGCATGGAGGCAACAGTCAGCTGATACATCCAAATGCTCCTTTATTGCTCCAACTTTTCCCCAACACTCCCATGTTTATGGCAACTCCTGGAGCCAAGTGCTCTCTCTCTCCCTCTCTCTCTCTCTCTCTCTCTCTCTCTCTCTCCCTCTCTCTCTGTGTCTGTCTGTCTCTCTCTCTCTCTCTCTCAGACACATACATACACACACACACACACACACACCCCTCCAGCAGCCTCTGGTTGCAAGTAGTCCAGCAAAACGCTGTTAGCACAATGGCTTCAAAGCAAGAAATCCAGCAGGATAAATCAATGAGTCCAGGAAGCAAATGATCAGGAAGCAAAAGAATGAGAAAATTAGCCCAAGAAGCAAGGAATAAGGCAAGAAGTCTAGAAAATTCCAAACGGCAATGGCAACAACACACAAAACTCCACGTTTGTCCCTGACAAATGCCCCTCCCCACAGAATCTCCTTAAGTCTCAGTCCCCAGGTGACCCTTTTGAAGAGGGGCAGGGCGCTCTCCTCCTGAGTCGTTGGGTCGGCCTGCGCTGTTCCTACCTTCTCTCCACTCTCCATGCTCGGGGATTAGGAGGGGGCGGTCCTTGCTCATCGCCTGAACTCCATCACTCCTCTGCTCCACTGCCTCCCCTCTCTCGATTGTCCTGCCCCCATTCCTCCCTGCTGCAAATCGGCCCAAGCCAGAGGGCCCTGTGGTTGCCTCGTCCTGCTCCTCCCAACGTTTTTCCAAAGCCAACAAAGCCACCCACTCAGTTTCCATCGGCCACAACTCCAGCTCATCTTACCCTGCGGATTCAGGCTCTGATGGCGGTATGACACACCTTCAGGGAAAACCAGAGCTGTAGAAGTAAAATGTCACAAGGACAAGATCAAATTAGACGTAAAGAAGTCTTAACCTTAAAAAAGTATCCTTTTTTCTTACTTTATACCATACATGTAGACAGACTCCAAGTGCTTCAATGGCCCTCTAAAAGGATGCAAATGACCAGCTGTCTGAAAGGAATATAAATCCTTCCATTCCCCACCATCCTGTCAGAGCTGGCGAAACTTCTTGGATGAGAAGCAAAACATCTTCAAAGAAAAAAAACAAGAAAGTCCAGTTGCCTCCTGAAAAAGCACTTTTGGGCCAAGGACTAACTGTACATATTTATTGAAGGGACTGTGTGGGTCTTTACATTTTTTAAAATTCATGGCTAAAATAGAACAGATCTAGATCAGGAACACAGTTTTTTTTCTCTCTTGACAATGAAGTTCGCCATGGCAATATTCATCGAAACTGAATTCTCAGTTAAAAGTGGCGAAATAAAAACACGATCTCTCTGTTTTTGTTCTTCTATTTGGTAATAATAATAATAATAATAATAATAATAATAATAATAATAATAATAATAATAATAAGAAGAAGAAGAAGAAGAAGAAGAAGAAGAAGAAGAAGAAGAAGAAGAAGAAGAAGAAGAAGAAGAAGAAGAAGTCTCCCAAAGGACTCAGGGCGGTTTACAGCCAGGTAAAAACAACAATCAATAAATACAATATAAATAAAACCAATGTTAAAAAGCTTATTCAATTTGGCCCACCATTTAAAAAATACATTACATCATAAAAACCCCATTAAAATTACTAATAAAACTAATTTTATGCCAGTCCTGCGGTAGTAGACTTTCCAAGAAGCTGGGCTGAAGTTTTCTGTTCTCCCTTGGACAGCAAGGAAAAACAAACAAACAACCAAAAAGCAGGGACGTGGTAGCTCAGTGGCTAAGACGCTGAGCTTGTCAATCAAAAGGTTGGCAGTTCAGCAGTTTGAATCCCTAGTGCTGCGTAGTGGGGTGAGCTCCCGTTACTTGTCCCAGCTTCTGTCAACCTAGCAGTTCAAAAGCACATAAAAAATGCAAGTAGACAAATAGGGACCATCGTTGGTGGGAAGGTAACAGAGTTCCATGCACCTTTGGCGTTGAGTCATGCCAGCCACATGACCACGGAAACGTCTTCAAAAATCGCTGGCTTTTTGGCTTTGAAACAGAGATGAGCACTGCCCCCTACAGTCAGGAACGACTAGCACATATTTGTGAGGGGAACCTTTACCTTAAGCAAAAAGTAAGCAGCCCCCTCCCTCCCTTGGTAATTGTAATGATAATGGTAATTGTTGTCCTCAGTTGGAGTGAAAGATGAGATCCCAAATGCAGATTGCACCAGTGGACTAGTTGTTGAATAATTAGATCAGCACAATCCCGTAGGTTCCAATTACTGGATTAATTCATGCCGATAGTTAATTCGGAACTGCTTACTTTCGTAACACCGATAAACTAGGAGCCCATTCTGTAATCCCATCAAGATAAAACATTTGGATTTAAGTTTATTACTTTTCTGTGGCTTTCATTATGTTTAACTTTAGCCCCGGTGGTTTTGTGGGAATTAATGTCTATTTTTCTCTCCCAGTTCCAGCCCCTTCAATGCATCGGAAGAACCTTTGATGGCAGCCGATCCATTTAAGCAAATGGAAATCAGTGGAGCTAAGCAAAGCCTGATCTCCTGACTTTTACAAAGGGCTTCAGCCAGTTCACGCATCATAAAATAAGTCCTGAATCACTCTGAAAGTTCAGCTTTCTGATGCTATCCTTACCAGCTAGTTAACTAGCTTGTTAAAAGAGGAAAATATATGTAGTTCAAGGCTGAACTATGGAGTCCTTGATGCTCTCTGAACTTGTTTCAACCAAAGTTGATTCAACCAAGCTCAGAGAGCACCAAAGACTTCACAGGTAGCTTGTTTTCAAAAACCTACATCTCTTTTTTTTTCATCTTCTGATAAAACAGCTTGTGAAATAAAAGCATTGTGCAAATGCGAACCCAATTTAAAACCAGACATAATTTTAAAATAATTGCAGCGAAGGACAAAAATTCTGTCTCCTTGGGAAGACCATGGACAGAATCTTCCTGCATTTTCTAGAAGTTTCTGTTTCTTCTCCCTCAGGTGAAAAAATAAGCATGGCTCAGACCTTGGATGTTTATAGTTCAGTTCCTCGCTAACCAATTTTGCTTCCCTCTCAGTCTCTTCCACTCATCCCACACCAAATTGTGTGACTGCTTTTGTGTCCTAAGAAGTCCATTATCTGCAAACCCAGTCCAGATACACGTTTCATGTGGGAGAAGCAAGGGTGAAACGTTCCCAGTTTGGACCGGATCTCCCAATCTAGTAGCGATGGCAGTGGGTGGTTCGGAGAACCAGCAGCAAAAATCCCTGCCCCCCACCATGCCCAGCTGTTCCGCACAATCATCAGGTTTTGTTTTTTTTACTTTTAAAAGCATTTTTTCTTCGGCTGAAGAGATTGTAAAAAAAATGGTTTTAAAAGGCTCTGACAATCCCAGGTAAGTTGCCTGATCGTCAGAGGCTTTTCTTTCTTTTAAAGGCAAAAAAAAATGCTTTTAGAAGAAAAGGAAAGCCTCTGATGATCAGGCAACTCAGCTGGGATCGTCAGAGCCTTTTAAAAGCATTTTTTACCACCTCTTCAGCTGAAGAGGTTGTAGAAAAAATGCTTTTAAAAGTAAAAAAAAAAAGTTGGCCACACCCACCCAGTCACATTACCACCCCCTTCACCAAGCCACGCCCACAGAACTGGTAGTAACAAATTTTACATTTCACCCCTGGGGAGAAGCCTTGATACATGATAATAGGGAACCATGACACCCGGCAGATATCCAAAACTTTAATCTTGTGTCAACTTCTCAATCAATGTGGATGAAGTCAAAACAGAATGAACTGTTGTGACCCAGGCCCAAGTAGGTACTAATAAACTTAGTCCGTAGAAAAATAAATTTTATTTGAACAGCTGGGAATTACTTCATTCCCAGTGTCATTCAACTCAAAGTAAAACAAATACCTCCCAAACAAAAATTCCTCAGTTATCTCACAAACCAGTAGTAGGTTCACCCGGTTTGGGTGAACCAGTAGCGGCAGCAGCAGGAGGCTCCGTCCAGAAGTGCAGAAGTGTTGTGCCCATGCGTGAGTGCCTGTGCGCCCACGAGCAAACCAATAGCAGCCGAAATTGAAACCCACTACTGGGTGGAACCATCAAGGCTTGATCTGTGGGACTTTGGGCTTACTGCTACAAAGATGACAATGTGGGATCCGCTCCAAATTATCTAAATATAAGATGTCACAAATTTAAAAAATGTCTCTAATTTGCCTGTTTGAAACACATTGACAAATCTTGTGACAGCTTTATTTCAGCCGACATTGTTCTTTAAGAAAAATGTTCCCTTCATATAGATTAAAGTAGGATCTGTTGGAAAATTAATAGCATTCTGAATTAATTATAACTCAAAAGAGCAAGAATAACTCTCTGGTAAGCAAACAGATGAATTGAGGGAGGGTTTAATTAGGAACTCGTTGCTGTTCACAGAGAAAAACACATTTCAGAACCCTGGTCTACTGGCTCTCCTCAGGGTACCAATTATTAATTTCCCAGGGATAGGAGAAATGGAGCAACCTAGAAGTAGAACCTTGGTTCTGGATGGTTCCCAACCCTGGAGGTTGAACTCCTGCTTGATTTCATCCCCTCCAGAAGGAATAATCCACAGCTCCAGGGGCCTTATCTCATTTGCACCTATCAATGGGACAAACATGCCCTGGGAACATATTTTTTCTTGCCTTGAACTCATCCTTGTCTTGCTGGTAAAATGGGCTTCTCTTGCCAAGATAGACTTGAAAGAGAGAATGTGTGATGTACATTTGTCCTTGGATGACCATGTGCCGCAGATTAAGATGGATGCTTCTTTGTGCTTCTACCTTCTCCAAATGCTCCAAATGCTAAAGGAAATAGATCTGGCTTCCCAGAGTGCACTTGTTTTGAGAGTGAGGGCTGATGGGTAAAGAGGTTGGATCAGCTTCAAACCATGTACCTGGTATTTATCTCTCTAGGTACTACGTGGGGCTAGAGAGCAACAACAGTGTATAAAAGTTATATGCTGGGGCATGACAACCCATATGGAGAGTCTCCATGGAGAGAAGAAGCTGTCCATTGCAAACTCTCACTTGGAGGGAGGATTGTTATGGAGAGTCTCAACCATTCAGGTCATGATTGTTCCAAACAAAACAGAACTGAAGAAGCTTCAGGGATGAAAAGTGAAACATTTTCAAGGGAAAACAAAGTCTAGTTGCCTTTTGAAAAGCAAAAGAAGGGAAAACATGGCAAGGCTCCTACTGGAACATCTTCTTCTGCTTAAAAAGGGATCTGTTTTCCGTCTCCTGCCTCCTATGCATAAATATATTCACCTTGTATTCCAGTGGTGGGTTTCATTTTTTTTTACTACCAGTTCTGTGGGCATGGCTTGGTGGGTGTGGCTTGGTGGGCATCGCAGGGGAAGGTTACTGCAAAACCCCCATTCCATCCCAATCAGCTGGGACTCAGGAGTCAGAGAATAGATGGGGGCGGGGCCAGTCAGAGGTGGTATTTACCGGTTCTCTGAACTACTCAAAATTTTCGCTACCGGTTCTCCAGACCTGGTCAGAACCTGCTGAAACCTACCTCTGTTGTATTCCTGTTGATCAAGATCAGGGCAGGGCATGGAGGAGTACCTTGGACCTCACATAGCACCCCTTAATTATTCTTTAAAGAAGCCTCTCATTTTGTTCAGATTTCCATGCAAGGTCCCAAGCCCTTCTTTCAACTCATTTTTGAAAGATACACAGCAGAATATGAAATAATCAAAAGTAATAAACTGTGCAAATGCAAACCAGTTGTTCTTCCAGTGAGAACAAGAATAGGGGGCCAATTATCTTTGATATGAAAAACATGAGTTATATGCACGGAAATCTAGTAAACGAAGCCAGCGTTGAGATTGCTGCACATCTGTGCTAATCACATTTTAGTGTGGCCACATTTTAGTGCAGGATTGGAAACAGTCTTACGGTTATTGTCAATGAAATGCAACTACCCTTGAGGGTCTTTGGGGAAGTTAACTTTCCTGTAGTTGTGTATCACCGAATTGTTTTCTGAAAATAAAACAAATGCCATTCAAGTCCAAGCAAAAAGCACCCTCAGGATTTGGACATTAAACAAGGAAAGTTACTTATGCTTTGGCAAACAATTAGATGTCAGCTTCCCTGCTGTTGAGTGAGATCCTTTGCAGCAACCTCCTTTGCAGGAGGAAAAATTTCACTGACCCCTCCCCCTCCCCAAATTGGTCAGTTGTGGGGGGGGGATAACAGAGCTGTGGCTTCTAGACTGAAGGAGATCTGGTGGTCTCCCCTATTTGGAGCATTTTTGTTTCCCTTGTTACCTGCAGATAACTGTTATTGGACCAAACTTCTGTTGGGAGAAATATCCATTTGGTTCAGTGGTCGGTTTCAAAAAAATTTACTACCAATTCTGTGAGTGTGGCTTGGTGGGCGTGGCATGACTTAGTGGGCGTGACTTCATGGGCGTGGCAGGGGAAGGTTTCTGCAAATTCCCCATTTCATCCCAATCAACTGGGACTCAGGAGGCAGAGAATAGATGGGGGCGGAGCCAGTCAGAGGTGGTATTTACCGGTTCTCTGAACTACTCAAACTTTCCGCTACCGGTTCTCCCGAACTGGTCAGAACCTGCTGAAACCTACCTCTGATCTGGTTCAGTTCCAAGCCGGGAGAAAGGTACTGGAGACAAAATGGAAGCTGATTTATTGATGAAGCAGAACCACATGTTTGTAGTTCCGGTGCAGCTGATCATATTGAGTTGAGAGTGAGAGGTTTTTATACCTTCTCTTGGGCTTTGACCTTGAACTTCCTGTACCTGTGCAAGAACATGTATTCTATTGGCTGTTGTCAGACTCCCATGGGGCCACATGCAAATCCTAGGAGTTTGTCTGAGCTAACTTTGGTTGAAGTTTGAACTGCTGGGGGTGGTGCAACAGAGATGATGCAGTGAAGGTGTCAATTCACAAAGCATCCCTTGCCTGGTGGGCATCAATCGGAATCCTGACAGAAGGGGCTTGTTGGGCAATTCCTATTGTGGCTGAGGGCTAATCCTACCTTTGTTGGATCTTGGATGAAGGTATTTGCTTATGAATAGAGCTAGCTATCTCTTTATTTCTTAAGTGCTGACATCTGCTGTGGGCTATTAAGGAGGCTATTAAGGGGCTGCTTTCTAAAAGCATGTCTTTCCATTTCTCATCCAGGGATATATAATATTCTGCCTTTTTAATATTTCTCAAAATATTTCATTCTTCTAGGACAGGGGTTTGCAACCTTAAACACCCAAAGAGCCATTTGGACCCATTTCCCACAGGGGGGAAAAAAAATAAAAACACCGGGAGCCACAAAACCCTTCCTTTGCCTGACTATTTCTTGAGCGGCATATGTAGTTGAATTAAACGTTCTGTTTTCTTCTGAAACCCCTACCGGGGTTGAAAAGCTCAATAAATTGCGTGCAAGCGGGTGTCGCACATTGGCGGTTGTGACGCGTATTTTGAGTGACAGGGAGCCGCAGCGGAGGGGTGAAAGAGCCACATGCAGCTCCAGAGCCGCAAGTTGCTGACCCCTGTTCTAGCTAATTTTCTACACTTCTATCTTCCAAGATAGAGCACGAGATATATGAAGACCACTCCATCAAGCACAGCTGCCAGCTTTCATCTAGGATGTCATGGGCCTTCAGCCTCAAACTCTTATAGCTCCTTGGGGAGTGCATTGGCTCAGATTTGAGATTCAGAAGCTTCTTGACAGAGCGCAGAAGAACAAACCGGGTCCTCTCTATCTGCAAAATCTTGAAGCGGTGAATCTTTATTCCAGGATCACACTTGCTTAATGGTGCCAGAGACTGGGAAAAGAGCTTTTGTAATGGGAGTGGTGTCGATTTGGGTTAATGTCAGGGATCCGAGTAACACCCCCAATGACAGAAAACTCTGAGGCTTGAGTTTCCTCAAAGTTCCATTTTATTAGAGATGTCATATTGCCACATCTGGGAAAACCCGAATCTGAAAGTTTACAGGTTTTCCCCACCCAAAGGAAAGTTTAAGTCCCTGCCCAATATCCACATGTCCATCACATGGTCCAATGGAAGCACTGTACCAACAGGAGATTTCTCCCTGTTCCAGCCCTCCAGGGGTAGGGCAAGATGTCCTTGACTCTCTGAGAAAGGAATGTCATTATGACTACATATCACCCTGGCTCCATACAATTCCCCCTCCCAGTTTCCCACAGTAGTAAATGTGGCAGGCATGAAGATACAACAGAAAAGATGTCTTCCAGGCCTGACAAATGAAGGAGAACCATGATTTCAGCTCACTCTTGATGAATTCATTTAAGATTTTCCCCCATCTCCATTGCCCCAGTGGAAAACAGCAGAAGTAACAGAGTAACAGAGTTCAGTAACAGAGTTGTTAATGCTTGGAATACACTACCTGACTCTGTGGACTCTTCCCAAAATCCCCAAAGCTTCAACCAAAAACTGTCTACTATTGACCTCACCCCTTTCCTAAGAGGTCTGTAAGGGGCGTGCATAAGAGCACAAGCGTGCCTACCGTTCCTGTCCTATTGTTTCCTTTCGTTGTATCCAATTAATATAGTTATTAATACTCATACTTATATATATGCTTATATATTGTATAGTTATTTCATGCTTATGCTTATATATACTGTGTTACAAAATAAATAAATAAAATAAATAAATAAGTGCTGTTGCAGGAAAGCTCAGATGGCTCATGCTCACATATATTTACACTCATGCACACTCACTCAGTCACTCACCCTCCTACTGTACCTCCCAAGGCTTTGGAGTCATCATAGAATGAACACATGTCTTACATATTTTCTGAAATATTGGTGGCAAACATGAGGAATTGCCGTATCTGTTCAGTCACTTCTTCAACCTTTTCTCCCTCTTCTTGGATCAGGCTGGCTGGCTTCAAACTGGAGAACAATCTCCTGGAAAAAGTCCACTGAATGTTGCTAGAACATTCTCATCCTTCTGGTCTTCCTCCCAGCCACCCACTACCAGCTGTAGTATCCACACATGGTGTAGCTGCTCTCCAGCATGCAGGAATTACTCATGTCATGTGTGCCTTTTTCCAAAACATTGGATTTCTATCATGTCTTACATAAATACATCGAACCGTTCTTGGGAATGGCCCACTCAAATGTTGTTAGAAAACAATTCTGATCATTCCTGAGACCTGGCTATGTTCTCTAGGAGGGCAATGACGGCCAAGTATTCCCTGCCATCAGTGATGAAATTCAATTTTTTTTACTACCTGTTCTGTGGGCATGGCTTAGTGCAGGGGTCTCCAACCTTGGTCCCTTTAAGACTTTTTATTACTATTATTTTTATTATTATTTAAATTTCTAGTCCACCCTTCTCCCGAAGGACTCAGGGTAGTTTACAGCCGTATAAAAAACAGTATACAAACATTAAAATAATTTAAAATGAAATATTTAAATTTAGGCTACTCCTTAAAACCCGTTAAAAATTCCCAATTAAAACTATCAGGCCAGCCCTGCGCGATGAAACAACCATGTTTTCAGCTTGCATCAGAAAGTCCGGAGATCAGGGAGTTGGCGAATACGAGGTGGTAATTCGTTCCAGAGGGTTGGAGCCCCCACAGAGAAGGCCCTCCCCCTGGGGGTCGCCAGCCGACATTGTCTAGTTGACGGTACCACAAGGAGGCCCACCCTGTGGAAGCGCACTGGTCGCTGGGAGGCCGTTGGTCGCAGTAGGCAGTCCCGTAAATAACCAGGTCCCATGCCATGGAGCGCTTTAAAGGTGGTAACCAATACCTTGAATTGCACCCGGAAGATCACTGGAAGCCAGTGCAACCTACGCAGGAGTGGTGTTATATGGAGCCTCGACTTGCTCCCTCTATCACCCGCGCGGCTGCATTCTGGACCAGTTGAAGCCTCCGGGTGCTCTTCAAGGGGAGCCCCATGTAGAGAGCGTTACAGTAGTCCAGACGGGAGGTAACAAGGGCATGAGTGACCGTGCATAGGGCATCCCGGTCTAAGAAGGGACGCAACTGGTGGATCTGGCGAACTTGATGAAAAGCTCCTCTGGTGACGGCCGTCGTTTGATCTTCCAATGACAGCCGTGCATCCAGAAGAACGCCGAGATTGCGAACCTTCACCGTGGGGGCCAATGACTCGCCTCCCACAGTCAGCGATGGAATCAGCTGATTATACTGGGACGCCGGCATCCACAGCCACTCGGTCTTGGAAGGGTTGAGCCAGAGCCTGTTTCTCCCCATCCAGACCCGCACGGCCTCCAGACACTGGGACATCACTTCGACGGCTTCGTTGGGATGGTTTGGGGTGGAAATGTACAGCTGCGTATCATCAGCGTACAGCTGGTACCTCACCCCAAAACCACGGATGATCTCGCCCAGAGGCTTCATATAGATATTGAACAAGAGGGGTGAGAGGACCGACCCCTGTGGCATTCCACATAGGAGATGCCTCGCGGTCGACCTCTGCCCCCCTGCCAATACCGTCTGCGAACGGCCCGAGAGGAAGGAGGAGAACCACCAAAAAACGGTGCCTCCCACCCCTAACCCCTCTAGCCGCAGCAGCAGGATACCATGGTCGATGGAATCAAAAGCCGCCGAGAGATCCAATAGGACCAGGGCAGAGGAACAACCCCTGTCCCGGGCCCTCCAGAGATCATCCACCAACGTGACCAAAGCTGTCTCTGTGCTGTACCCAGGTCGGAAACCGGACTGGAACGGGTCCAGATAGAGCAAAGCTGGCTGAGGAACTCTGGGAGTTGAAGTCCACAAGTCTTAAAGGGACCAAGGTTGGAGATCCCTGGCTTATGGGTGTGGTGTAGCTTCGTGGGCATGACAGGGGAAGGATACTGCAAAATCTCCATTCCCACCCCACTCCAGGGGAAGGATACTGCAAAATCCCCATTCCCTCTCCACTCCTGGGGGAAGGATATTGCAAAATCTCTATTCCCACCCCACTCTGGGGCCAGACAGAGGTGGTATTTGCTGGTTCTCCGAACTACTCAAAATTTCCGCTACAATTCTCCAGAACCTGTCAGAACCTGCTGAATTTCACCCCTGACTGAATACCCCAAAAATGTTTGAAAGCTTGAAATCATTGAATCATGTTGTTGACTGAAACATGAAATTCGAAAACCTATACAGATAGTCCTTGACTTATGACCACAATTGACACCAAAATTTCTGTTGATAAGCGAGACAGCTCTTAAGTCAGTTTTGCCTCATTTTACAACCTTTTTTTGCCATCGTTGTTAAGTGAATTGCTGCAGTTGTTGAATTAGTGACACAGTTGTTAAAGGAGTCTGGTTTCCCCATTGACTTTGCTTGTCAGAAGGTCACCAAAGGGGATGACCCAGAACACAGCAACTGTCATCAGTGCAAGCCAGTTGCCGAGTGTCCTAATTTTGATCATGGGACCATGGGGATGCTGCAAAAGTTGCAAGTTTGAAAAATAGTCATAAGTCATTTCCCCCCCCGTGTCATTGTAACATTGAACAGTCACTAAATGAACAGTTATAAGTTGAGGACTACCCGTAATCATCTTCATTTAATGACCCCATAATCCCTTGCGGGGTGGAGTCTGGGCAACTAAATGGAGCTAGCAGAGTGTTTTAATGGCCAAATGCCCTTCTCTGTGGTCATGTGGCCGACGTGACTAAATGCCAAAGGCACACAAAAAGCTGTTATCTTCCCACCAAAGGTGGTCCCTATTTTTCTACTTGCATTTTTTACATGCTTTCGAACTGCTAGGTTGGCAGAAGCTGGGACGAGTAACGGGAGCTCACCCCATTTCGCGGCACTAGGGATTCGAATTGCTGAACTGCCGATCTTTCGATCGACAAGCTCAGCGTCTTAAGCCACTGAGCCACTGCGTAAGCTCCATCCCATATTTGGGTAGACCAGGTTGCCCTAAATAAACCAGTCTCGCCAGAAAAAGACTTATTCTAAATTTTACTTGAATACATTTATTCCTAAAGGGTGTTTTTGGCTCTTTCTGAAGTCTCTGAGAAGATGTAAGCGTCCATAAAAGAATAACAAAAATAAAACTGAATAAGTGATGGAGATGCTTTTTATAGATTTCTTTCCTCCTAAAGAATAGCTTTTCATATATTTTACCGCTAGTCTGCAGCAGCTATAAATTTCCAAATCCCATGGTTCTCGTGAAAACAGGGGAACATTCTTGAAATTATTCTCCCCCAGCACAATAAGGAGAAAGACGAATGTGCGCCTGTTTCTAGCATTCTCCATAAAGCATTTGGATCCAGAAATATTTGAGCTGCCACCCTCCTGCAGCTGACTGAATATATCCAGATGCGTCAAATTGCACATTTGTTAGTTTTGCAGCACCCTCTCCAGAAACCTGCTGAGATGTCTACATGCTAGACAAACCCTGGTTTTACTCTCTTTCAGAAGGAGATGCTTCTTCAAGCAGATGGCATTTGAAAAAAGTAAAAAATGGACAGGTGCCCTGAAAAAACAGTTTCTCCCTCTTTCCCATTGAGCCCCATTAAACTGCAAAGCACAATCCTAGTATTAGCTTTCTTCTTCCACTCATTGTCCCATCCCCCCCCCCAAAAAAACAACCCTGCGTGGGACAATTCCTTTGTTAGAAAATAGCACAAAGCTCTGGATGACTCAGATGTGACCCCAGCAGGAACCAGAAAGTCTGGATTTCTCCGACAGTGACATTTCAGTAGCTGAAATCTCTGCGAGGCATAGCTCTAAGAGAAGCACATTCTTGACATACCAAAGATGGTCTTTCAGTCCTTAGCATTTCCAAGAAGAGCTGGATGGGCTCCTGCTTAAAAGCCCAGGAGAGGGAAGGGTGACTAGGACAGATTGAACTCATTGATTCTGCAGGCATGTTTCAGGGAAGGGGAGGAAAAGGAAGGGGAAGGGAGGGGAGGGAGGGAAGGGGAGGGGAAAGGAAGGGAAGGGAAAGGGAAGGAAAGAGAAAGGAAGGAAGGGAAGAAAGGAAGGAGGGAGGGGGAAGGAAGGGAAGGAGGGAGGGAGAGGGAGAAGGAAGGAGGGAGGGAAGGAAGGAAAGGAGGGAGGGAAGGAAGGAAGGGAAGGAAGGAAGGAAGGAAGGGAAGGGAAGGAAAGGAAAGGAAGGGAAGGGAAGGGAAGGGAAAGGAAGGGAAGGGAAGGGGAAGGGAAGGGAAGGGAAGGGAAAGGAAAGGGAAGGGAAAGGAAAGGGAAGGGAAAGGAAAGGGAAAGGAAAGGAAAGGAAAGGGAAAGGAGGAAGGGAATAGAAGAGAAGGGACAGGAGGGCAAGGGAAAGGAGGACAAGGGAAGGGAAGGGAAAGGAGGACAAGGAAAAGGAAGGGGAGGGGAGGTAAGGGCAACTATTTTATTTGTGGAGGCCCTATTTGACTTCTATCCCAATGGGATGCCTTTCTCCATCCCAGCCCTTTTGCTGTGAAGAGGCCCTGAAATCCTCACCATGACAAAAAGAGAAGGGCTTTAGTTCAAGCGTGATCAGAATATAGTTAGCTTGATTCTTCTTGGGGTGAGGGGGGAAACGAGTGGAAAGATCCCCCAAGGAAAGAAATTTCCTTGGGAAAGAAACACGTAAGAATAACAGAACTTAATTACTATGGAAATCAAGGAGAAAATTATTTTTAATACACTTCCCCCCCCCCCTTTCCTTTTCCACATATTCTGCAATTAAGGGTATGAGCTGTTGAAAATTAAGCAGAGTTGATTAGCAACAGGCACGATGGATGAAAAATTAATCTGCAGAGCACACGATTGATTTCCACAGCAGGAAAGACTTGAAATGTTTCTGAAATGGCTGCATGCATTGTGCTGGGTTGCAGGATCAGAACAGCAGGGGAAACGAGGGCAGAGGGGCATGAGAACATGCAGGCAGACAGAAGGACACACTTCCTTAGCAGTGTTCATCCCACTGGAGATAGAAGGAGACAGACTAACTAGAGCCGTGATGGGCAACCTATGGCATGCGTGCCCAAAGTGGCACGTGAAGCCATGTCACCCGGCACATGTTTATTTATTTATTTATTTATTTATTTATTTATTTTGTCACAACAATATATGTAGGTATCATACAAAAAGATTATATAGTATATAAACACATATATGAGTAAATATAAGGAGGTATAAGCATATATATATATATGAAAAAGAAAAGAAAAACAATAGGACAGGAACGGTAGGCACGTTTGTGCGCTTATGCACGCCCCTTATGGTCCCCTTAGGAATGGGCTGAGGTCAATAGTAGAAAGTTTTTGGTTAAAGCTTTTAGGATTATGGGAAGAGACCACAGAGTCAGATAAAGTATTCCAAGCACATGATTCTGTTACAGAAGTCATATTTTCTGCAATCTAGATTAAAGCGGTTAACATTAAGTTTAAATCTATTAGTTGCTCTAGTATTATTGCAATTAAAGCTGAAGTAGTCTTTGACAGGAAGGACATTACAATAGATGATTCTGTGAGTTAAGCTTAGGTCTTGTCGAAGGCGAATGAGTTCCAAGTTTTCTAAGCCGAGGATTTCAAGTCTGGTGGGATAGGGTATTTTATTGTTTTCAGAGGAATGGAGAACTCTTCTTGTAAAATATTTCTGGACACGTTCAATTGTGTTGATGTCAGAGATGTGGTGAGGGTTCCAAACATGTGGCCTTGCCTGTTTGTCTTCTGGGTTTCTGGTGCGCATGCACGCATGATGATCAGCTGTCCTTTGTGTGCGTGGCAGTGCCAGAAACCAGTGTCAAAGCTTGCCGCCAGCTGATTGTCGGGTACGCATGCGCACCAGAACCTGGAAGTTCGGCTTTTCCGGAGTGTGGCCGCAGGTTCTGACCAGTTCTGGAGAACCGGTAGCGGAAATTTTGAGCAGTTCAGAGAACCGGTAGTAAAAGTTCTGACTGGCCCCACCCCTATCTATTCTCTGCCTTCCAAGTCCCAGCTGGTCAGGAGGAGATGGGGATTTTACAGTATCCTTCCCCTGCCACGCCCACCAAGCCATGCCACGCCCACCAAACCACACCCACAGAACCGGTAGTAAAAAAATTTGAAACCTACCACCGCCCCAGCTCCATCACTCAGCTTTATGTGCTTCTTGGGCCAATGGAGTTTTCAACCTCCACACAACTTCTCCCTGGATCTTCACCTCTGAACCCAAAAGAAGATTTAGGAAATAGCCAGAAGGTGCAGGGCAAAACGGTATTAATCCCACTTTCTTGATTGACACGTGCAAGATTAGCTTGCTAAAGTTCAACTCCACCCACTTTTCTTCCCCTGCTAATTATATTGTGTCAATATAATTTTTTTTCTCCATATTTTGTCTAACAAGGTTTCATCAAAGGGAAGCACGTTGGAGGCTGTAAAACATGAAATATCTATCAGAAATATCTTTAAATGGATTGCTTTTATTGCCTTCAATGAGGGAAAAAAAAGATCGGTTCATTTCCTTATTTTAAATATTGAACTGTTCCCTTTAGAGATCTGTCTTTTGTCTCTCCCCTAAATCATCTACATTGAGCAAGGGGGTGTCGCCCCCTGAAATTTGCCTGTCTCCTTGTCTGTTGTTCTAGAATCGGTTTTAACTTTGCTGTTCCAGCTTTTTCACAACATTCCCTTTTAATGTTTCTTGACTTGCGGTGCATTTGATTGATTCAAGTCAAAATCAAACTCCCCAGACACAGGCAGGCACTGAGAATCTATTGGAAATCAGTGCCAGAAAGACAAGACACACTAAGCATGAATATGATGAATTTCTCCTTTCAGGGTGTGCTGTATCGAATGTATATCTATTATACTTTAAAAAAAAATCAATCTACTTCTTTCTGCGGTGAAAAGCAACCCGCTTCTACAAAATCCTGATGCAGTTAAGGTTATGTATGTGTCTGTGTGTGTGTTACCTCTTTTATTAATTGCTTGCCCCGAGAAACCACAGATGTATTTGGTGGTGAACAATAAAGAAATGCAAGATGGATGAACCCAGTTACAGTAGTGACGGCTGCACTGTTGGAAGACCTGAAGGATCAGGTTGGTGGCAAATCCTCCTGGAGACAAATCTAGCTAAGAGTTGATATCACAAGATCGATATGAAGTGTGTCCCCAATGCACAACAATATCCAAGTACTGATCTGTAATGCAAATCTTATTGGGTGCAGTGAATCAGCTCTGAAATTGTTAACATTTCAGGTACCTGGGTTGGAAGAAAAACTCCTGGGTTCATTCCTCAGCTGGGACACGCCTCAGAAATGGATGCAGAAGCCAGCTGCCAGAAAGCGGAATACTTGTAATGTAGGAAATCAAGATGCTCTGGTAAAAGTGATTGTCCTGAGTTCTGTCTTCCTGCCTTAATACCCGGTCCCTGGACCTTTGTCTTTCCTATCCTGGCAGGGGTTAATCCTGTCAGGGAACAGGAAAAAAGGAATTATTGGTGAATTATTTTTAGCTGGTTTTAAGTATTTTCAGGATCTGCTTTATGGTCAGGCTATTTCTGTAACAGCCTTTCATGGCTTTTGGCTGCTCCAAGTTTTCCTTTCAGCTGGTGCTTTTGCTTTGGGGTTTGAATTTCTTAAAGGGGGGTGGGGGGGTGGACTGTTTTATGTCTTTTGGCACTGCTGTAGTGGTTCCTGGCACTGTCCTTTTGGGGTGTACTTCCCACACCTGTTAGATTCGGGCAATAACGAGGCAGGAGACCAGGATAGTGACAACAGCTCTTTACTATATGGTGAACCCAGCAGCCAGTGCTGGGAAAAACCTCTCTTTATATACAGTTTAGCCGGAGGCTTCAACCAATCAGCAACGTGCTATTTTCCCGCCAAAACTTTTAAAGATACATTACACTCCTTCCCTCCCAGAAAACACTTTGCCAATATTTACATTAAATTAACATCTTATTTTTCAACGTAATCACGCAAGTAGACTGGGCGTCTCCTGACTCTTTCGGACCTGCGCAATTCATTCCCTGGGAGTGAGTCGAGCTGACCGGAGGGACTGTTTGTTCCTCTCAGCTCCTCCTCTAGGCCATCCGCCCTGGATTATTGCAGAGTCATCCCTGCTGTCTTCAGGAGGAACCGGTTGGCGTCGCTGGACCTCCTGGAACTCAGATAAGTCTCGCGTTTGCCCCGGGTTTGAGTCAGCTGTGGATTAAACATTGAATAGTCAGGGCCTGTTTCGTCTGTTTCTGATTTACGGTTATCGTTTCCTTATTTGGTCTATGTGGCGCTTCCATACCCGGCCATCCTCTATCTCTACTAGATATGATTTTGGTCCTGTTATTTCTAGGATTTTCCTGCTAACCAGGTCGGGCCTCGCTGTAGTTGTGTGCCCACACTAGGTCGCCTACTGCCATCCCTCTTGTTTTACCCTGTGCCCCTTTGTAACCGTCTGGTGTGTAGTTTGGGTTTAAGCGGTCTAGTGGGCACCTGAGCTTCCGACCCATTAATAGCTCTGCCGGGCTTCTGCCAGTTGTGACACAGGGGTTCTGTGTTGGACTGCTAGGAAGGTATCGATTTTGTTTGCCAATCGCCTGGCCTGATTCTGGACAATGCTTCTTTTGCGCTCCGAACGGAACGCGTTCTGCAAGGCCATTCGTCGCAGGGTGGAAAGGCGCCGAGAGGACATGCGGATGCCCTCCTCTGCCAAGTACCCTCAAACTGGGTTGCCGTGAATTGCGGGCCGTTATCGGAGACTAAAGTGTCGGGCAACCCGTGGGTTACAAATAGGTGCCGTAGGACTGAAATCACGGCCTCGGCTGTCCTGGATCTCATGAGAATGATTTCCAGCCATTTGGAGTAGGCATCGACTACTACCAGAAAGGTTTGGCCGTGGAAGGGGCGGCAAAATCGATATGGATCCTAGACCAGGGCCCTGGGGTCTCTCCATTCCCGAATCGGGGCCGTTGGGGTAGCGGTCTGGTCTCCAGCCAGGCCTGGCATTTCCCTACCCTTTCAGCAATTTCCGTGTCCATTAAGGCCACCACACATAGCTTCTCGCTAGACCTTTCATTCTCACGATCCCTGGGTGGCCTTCGTGAAGGAGCTCCAATACCTTTTCCTCAATTTCTCCGGGATCACCACTCGATCCCCCATAGCAGGCACCCCTTGGGCTGAGAGTTCCCCGTTTTTTTACAAATTCTTTAAAAGCTCGCCTAGCAGCGGCCAACCTCTTGTACCCAACCAATTACAGTCCTTATTGTAATGTCCTTGTATGCGAGCCTCTTTGGATGTGACTGGGCCAGAGTCCAAGAGTCAATTAGCAGAACTGGTGTCCCGGGTGGGGTCTTGATAGTCTCTGGTAGCGGGCATCTGCTCAGGGCGTCTGCATGCCTAATTCCTTCCCTGGCGGTGTAGTAATTTGTAGGAATATCGCGCCAGGAAGATAGTCCATCGGGTCAGTCTGGGCGAAAGTGCCACAGGCGTTGGGCGATCGCCTGCCAACAGACCTAGCAAGGTCTATGGTCCGTGATGATTTCAAATCACGACCAAATACATATTCATGGAATTTCTTTACTCCGGAGACTATAGCCAAGGCTTCCTTATCAAGCTGGCTATAATTCCTTTCAGATGATGACATGGTTCGGGAGTAGTATGCAATAGGGGCTTCTGTGCCATTTGGTAACCGGTGGCTGAGCACAGCCCCCACCCCATAGGGAGATGCATCGCAGCTTAACACTAATGGCAGCGTGCCATTGTATTGATAAGGAGGCTATCACTGATAGGAGATTCTTTACCCTTCGAATGCCCTAGCTTCCGCCTTTCCCCAAGACCATGCAGCCGTCTTTGCTAGTAATTTATGCAGCTCGGCTACTGTTGCCTTATTCCTTAAGAATACCGTAGAAGTTGACCAGACCTAAGAATGCCTGTAACTCTTTGTTCTTTGGAACCGGGGCCTTCCTGATGGCCCGCACTTGCTCTCAGTGGGTGAATCCTTCCTGTCTATCCGGTAGCCCAGGAATTCCACAGACTCAACCCCGATCTGGCATTTGTTCAGTTTAACTTTGAGACCGCAGACCGGAAAATGCCCAAAACTTTTCGCAGCCTTACCCCTAATTCCTCTAGATTCTCAGCGGATACCAGTACATCGTCAAAGTATGGTACCACCTGGTAGTCCTGCAATAGCCGCTCCATTAGGTTCTGAAATAACCCTGGAGCCACACTAACCCCAAACTGTAACGGGTGCACTTAAAAGCCCCTCTGTGAGTCACAATTGTCTGCGCTTGGCTGTGCTGCTATCTACGGGCAGCTGTTGATAGGCTTGGGCCAAGTCTAGCTTGGCAAAAACTTGCCCTTGCCCCATTGAGTGCAGTAAGTGCTGTACCACGACGGGGTAAGCACTCTTTGCAACGCTTTGTTAAGCGTTGCCTTGTAGTCAGCGCAACCGGACCGACCCGTCCGGTTTGACTGGGGTGACTATAGGGTCTCCCACTTAGCATGGTCAACTGGCACTAGAATTCCCTGGTTTACTAGTTGTCAAGTCTGGTGGGATAGGGTATTTTATTGTTTTCAGAGGAATGGAGAACTCTTCTTGTAAAATATTTCTGGACACGTTCAATTGTGTTGATGTCAGAGATGTGGTGAGGGTTCCAAACATGTGGCCTTGCCTGTTTGTCTTCTGGGTTTCTGGTGCGCATGCACGCATGATGATCAGCTGTCCTTTGTGTGCGTGGCAGTGCCAGAAACCAGTGTGCGCATGCGCGCCGGCCAGCTGATTGTCGGGTGCGCATGCGCACCAGAACCTGGAAGTTCGGCTTTTCCGGAGTGTGGCCGCAGGTTCTGACCAGTTCTGGAGAACCGGTAGCGGAAATTTTGAGCAGTTCAGAGAACCGGTAGTAAAAGTTCTGACTGGCCCCACCCCTATCTATTCTCTGCCTTCCAAGTCCCAGCTGGTCAGGAGGAGATGGGGATTTTACAGTATCCTTCCCCTGCCACGCCCACCAAGCCATGCCACGCCCACCAAACCACACCCACAGAACCGGTAGTAAAAAAATTTGAAACCTACCACCGCCCCAGCTCCATCACTCAGCTTTATGTGCTTCTTGGGCCAATGGGGTTTTCAACCTCCACACAACTTCTCCCTGGATCTTCACCTCTGAACCCAAATGAAGATTTAGGAAATAGCCAGAAGGTGCAGGGCAAAACAGTATTAATCCCACTTTCTTGATTGACATGTGCAAGATTAGCTTGCTAAAGTTCAACTCCACCCACTTTTCTTCCCCTGCTAATTATATTGTGTCAATATAATTTTTTTTCTCCATATTTTGTCTAACAAGGTTTCATCAAAGGGAAGCACGTTGGAGGCTGTAAAACATGAAATATCTATCAGAAATATCTTTAAATGGATTGCTTTTATTGCCTTCAATGAGGGAAAAAAAAGATCGGTTCATTTCCTTATTTTAAATATTGAACTGTTCCCTTTAGAGATCTGTCTTTTGTCTCTCCCCTAAATCATCTACATTGAGCAAGGGGGTGTCGCCCCCTGAAATTTGCCTGTCTCCTTGTCTGTTGTTCTAGAATCGGTTTTAACTTTGCTGTTCCAGCTTTTTCACAACATTCCCTTTTAATGTTTCTTGACTTGCGGTGCATTTGATTGATTCAAGTCAAAATCAAACTCCCCAGACACAGGCAGGCACTGAGAATCTATTGGAAATCAGTGCCAGAAAGACAAGACACACTAAGCATGAATATGATGAATTTCTCCTTTCAGGGTGTGCTGTATCGAATGTATATCTATTATACTTTAAAAAAAAATCAATCTACTTCTTTCTGCGGTGAAAAGCAACCCGCTTCTACAAAATCCTGATGCAGTTAAGGTTATGTATGTGTCTGTGTGTGTGTTACCTCTTTTATTAAATTGCTTGCCCCGAGAAACCACGGATGTATTTGGTGGTGAACAATAAAGAAATGCAAGATGGATGAACCCAGTTACAGTAGTGACGGCTGCACTGTTGGAAGACCTGAAGGATCAGGTTGGTGGCAAATCCTCCTGGAGACAAATCTAGCTAAAAGTTGATATCACAAGATCGATATGAAGTGTGTCCCCAATGCACAACAATATCCAAGTACTGATCTGTAATGCAAATCTTATTGGGTGCAGTGAATCAGCTCTGAAATTGTTAACATTTCAGGTACCTGGGTTGGAAGAAAAACTCCTGGGTTCATTCCTCAGCTGGGACACGCCTCAGATACGCCTCAGAAATGGATGCAGAAGCCAGCTGCCAGAAAGCGGAATACTTGTAATGTAGGAAATCAAGATGCTCTGGTAAAAGTGATTGTCCTGAGTTCTGTCTTCCTGCCTTAATACCCTGTCCCTGGACCTTTGTCTTTCCTATCCTGGCAGGGGTTAATCCTGTCAGGGAACAGGAAAAAAGGAATTATTGGTGAATTATTTTTAGCTGGTTTTAAGTATTTTCAGGATCTGCTTTATGGTCAGGCTATTTCTGTAACAGCCTTTCATGGCTTTTGGCTGCTCCAAGTTTTCCTTTCAGCTGGTGCTTTTGCTTTGGGGTTTGAATTTCTTAAAGGGGGGCGGGGGGGTGGGCTGTTTTATGTCTTTTGGCACTGCTGTAGTGGTTCCTGGCACTGTCCTTTTGGGGTGTACTTCCCACACCTGTTAGTAATCAACACTACTTTTGATTTGAATTAAGGGGCTGCTTTAAAGAGTTTGACGTCAACAAGCTGCTTTGAAGAGAAGTTGCTTTGCAGATGGATTTTGCACTACCGGGAGCAGCTTCATCACACTTTCCTCAAGCAACTTGGAAAACCTGCTCATTACAATCACCTTCTTTGCTCTGTTTCCGGTATCTAATCTTCTCTTACTTGGTATGAAATCAGTAACTGGTTGGGAGTTGGTATTCAGCCGGTATTCAGCCCCCCCCCGCCCACCCACCACGGTGCTAAACCATCCCATTTATCCATGTTTTCAAGCCGTACACCTGTGTGCAAGCTGTGCATGCGATAAAAGCACATGCGCGGAAGGATGTGTGCATGTGGGCTACGGCGTGCACTCACATTTTTGGTGCTGGGCAAACCGGTAGGTAAATTATGTAAATCCCACCTGGTTCCAGTAAGAGGCTATTAAGAAATTAATTTCATGACAAAGCAGCCAAAGGCATGTGCAATTGCCTTTGGTTTTTGTGTTTCCATGATGGATTCTCTTTCCTCCCTCAGCTGTCTCTGTCCCAACCATCTCACCTAGGTTAGAGAGGCTAGATTTCCCTCCCACTACTTTGGATTGTTGGCATCTCCCAGTTAGATTTCAGTATGTTCTTCATGGACTTCTCCACCATTGAGAAAACAGAAAGCTCCATATTTCTCTGCTGCTGGAGAAATTTCTGAGGTGGGCTCAGCATCAAAGGGCCCAAAGAAAGTGTGTAGGCCAGGGTCCCCAACCCCCAGTCTGTGGTCCGTTAGTGGGCCATGGTCTATTTGTAATTGGGCTGCATGAGTGGGTAGCTGGACCATGTTATTAGAAGAAAAATCCATCTGGTTCAATTCCAAGCTGGGAGAAAGATGCTGGAAACAACGTGGAGGCTGATCGGAAAGAAAGTTTATTTATTGGTGAAGAGAATGACCAGGGTTTGTGGTTCTGGGCAGCTGACAAAATGGAGTTTAGAGTGGGTGGGACAACCATTTGTCTGAAATGGTATAGGGCAGGGATGTCAAGCTCAAGGCCCGGGGGCCGGCTGTTGTGTCTGTGCCCCCCGAGCTGGGCCCCCTGCCAGAAAGTGACTCGGAAAGTGATAGGGAAGGGCCATCAAGACCTACCTCCGGAGCACCGGCTCCTCTGGCTCAGCTCCAGGAGCCAGAAACAGGCCAGGTGGAGGAGATAACGAGGCCTCCATCCCCTGACTCTCAGCCCCCAGGCCACGCCTCCAGATCCGGCTGATGGCAATCAGGCCTGGCTGGATCCCAGGTTTTAGAGATACGAGAGGCAGCTACAACAAAGGAAGGGATGGGGCAGGCCTAGAGAGTGCTGAGTCACGGAGCCACACCCCACAGAGTATAAAAGCAGCCCTGGCTGCTCTTCTGCTCCATGACGAGCAAAAATTGAGCTGAACTCTTTGACTCGTGGAGAAGTGAGCTGAACTCTTTGACTCGTGGAGAAGTGAGCTGAACATTCGGCCTGGATTTCTGACTTCCTGGTTGCCCGGCAACCCCAAGATAAGGGAGATTTTGGCAGGCAGCTGTAGATTCCCTGCCAGGTCTGATAGCAGCCGTGAACTCAATTACTGTCTCGTTTAGCCAGCTCGCATGGCTGAGGCCGGGAGGGGACAGAAGAACCATCTGGATTATTATGTGGGTCATGTAGGGGTTTTGTAGGGTTCATAGCTGGCTCTATAGGCAAAAGAGTAAATGCAAATCTAAGTTGTTTGTCTGAGCTAATTTTGTCAATCTTTTGCTTGTTGCTTATCTGAGTTTCTATCTTGACCCAGTCTGTCTGAATAAATTACCAAATCTGCATTTCTAAAAGCTGGCCTCCTCAGTTTCTGCTTGGGGGCAGGGAGACTGGTGCTGGTTTCTGTCTCTCTTGAGAATTTTTTCCATTTCTCCTTTAGGGGAAATATTCTGCCTTTTTAATATTTCCCAAAATATTTCATTCTTCTAGGGTGGGGGGTGGGGGGCGCTTCCCAGATTGCAACTCAGCTTGTAGGAGTTGCAGGCCAGTAGGCACTCACATGCATGTGCAATTGGTCTGCCTCTCATGCAAGGGCTGCATGCACACGTGCATGCGCCAGCCCGTCACTCATGTGGCCCAATTCCCCTCTCCTTCCCTCAGCTGAGCCACCAAGCTGCAAAGCTTGTTTAGGCCATTCCCAGAAAAAGATGGTAATCAGGATTCACCTTATTTGGGGGGAAGAATGTTATTTTATAAGTTGAGATCCAGTAGCTGGTCTGGTCAGGCTGCTGAAAGAAGAAGAGGGTTGCCATTTGCCCCATCCATTTGCCCCATTAAAATTTTTTAATCTTAGCCAATTTAATAAGTTTTTTAATTGTATTTTAATTGTATTTATAGTGTATTGTGTATTTTTTATCTGGCTGTGAACCGCCCTGAGTCCTTCGGGAGAAGGGCGGTATAAAAATTTAAATAATAAATAAATAAATAAATAAAATAAAATCCCTAGTAGCTCAGTAGCAGACTGGGCTTCTCTGGTGTAAGTGGCTTTGGCCACATACCCAGCGCCCTTCCCCGGGGGTTGTGGGGCTTAAAAAGTGTAAGAGGTTAGACCAGGGGTGAAATATAAAATTTGTTACTACTGGTTCTGTGGGTGTGGCTTGGTGGTGGTGGGTAATGTGACTGGGTAAATGTGGGCAATTTTTTTTTACTTTTAAAAGCATTTTTTCTACAACCTCTTCAGCCAAAGAGGTTGTAAAATCATCTGATGATCCCAGCTGAGTTGCCTGATCATCAGAGGCTTTTCTTTTAAAAGCATTTTTTTTTGGCCTTTAAAAGAAAAAAAAAGCCTCTGACGATCAGGCAACTCAGCTGGGATCATCAGAGGAGCCTTTTAAAAGAATCATTAGAGGCTCTTTTTTTTACTTTTAAAAGCATTTTTTTTGGCCGAAGAAAAAATGCTTTTAAAAGAAAAAACAAAAAAAACTCTGATGATCACGCAGCTCAGCTGGGCATGAGGGGGGGGAGGGATTTTTGCTACCGGTTCTCTGAACCACCTGCCGCCATCGCTACCGGATCGGGCGATCTGGTCCAAACTGGGAGCATTTCACCCCTGAGTTAAACTGGAGTTAGTATGATAAGGCATAGTCCCACAGTGAGAGGAAGAGCTTTGTGGCTTAGGCAGGATCCCTGTTAGGAATTGTTAGCATCTTCTAGAGTCATTTGTGGGCCAAAATAGCAGCAGAAAGATAAGCATTCTTTCATTCCGGGGGAGGGCTGGGCGATGCCATAAAAAGATACTTGTGTGGCTTAAGTGGATCTTTGAACTTCAATTTCCTAGCCTGACATCAGATCAATAAAAAGTTGGGAGGGATGCCAAAAATAATTTCCTCTCACTTCAACATCTTATTTGTTTGATCCTGATTAGACAAGCAGAAGAGGGACGTTGGGCAACTTACAGGCATGCAAGCAGAGGGAAGCAGGTGTGGAAAACTTGCATCGGTGGTGATGAGTTTGTGATCAAATGTGCAGGGATGGAGGGGGCCCTGGCAGGTGAAGCACTGGGGAACAAAGCTTTCATTGTCAGCCAGGACTTGACCTCCTGCTGTGGGATGCCTGCGTTCCTTGGGGTGAAATTCAGGGGCATCAACGCAAAAGGGCATCCATCCCACGGATTTGGAGATTGCGTTCAAAGGGGCAGCTGCTGTTGTGACCCAGGCCCAAGTAGGTAGTAGGAAACTTAGTCAGTGTAAAAACAAATGAACTTTATTAGAACAGCTGAGAATTAACTCATTCTCAGCATAGTCGAACTAAATTAAAGCAAATTCCTTCCAACACAAATCCTCAGTCCTATCACCAACCTTGGCCCAATTAGGCAAACTGCCAAAGGCCCTTCTTGGCAAAAGTTCAGAAGACACCGATATGAAACAAATGCAACAAGACAAAGCTATCAACGTAGTTTTCCGGCAGAGTCCAAACGCCATTGCTGGTCTTTTAAATCTTATAGGAGAGGCCAATCATGTCTTGGCCCTACTCCTGAGTTGTCCTCTTTTATTTATTTATTTATTTATTTTGTCACAACATCATATAAAAAGGATTATATAGTATATAAACATATATATGAGTAAATATTAGGAGGTATAAGCATCAATATATATATAGGAAGAAGAAAAGAAAAGAAAAACAATAGGACAGGAACGGTAGGCACATTTGTACGCCCCTTATGGTCCTCTTAGGAATGGGGTGAGGTCAATAGTAGAAAGTTTTTGGTTAAAGCTTTTAGGATTATGGGAAGAGACCACAGAGTCAGGTAAAGTATTCCAAGCACTGATGATTCTGTTACAGAAGTCATATTTTCTGCAATCTAGATTAAAGCGGTTAACATTAAGTTTAAATCTGTTGGTTGCTCTTGTATTGTTGCAATTAAAGCTAAAGTAGTCTTTAACAGGAAGGACATTACAATAGATGATTCTATGAGTTAAACTTAGGTCTTGTCGAAGGCGACGGAGTTCCAAGTTTTCTAAGCCTAGGATTTCAAGTCTGGTGGGATAAGGTATTTTGTTGTTTTCAGAGGAATGGAGAACTCTTCTTGTAAAATATTTCTGGATACGTTCAATTGTATTGATGTCAGAGATGTTGTGAGGGTTCCAAACTGACAAACTGTATTCTAGAATTGGTCTAGCAAATGTTTTATATGCTCTGGTTAGTAGTGTAGTGTTTTTGGAAAAGAAGCTACGAGGATTAGGTTTACAACTCTTAGAGCCTTTTTGCTATGTAGTTGCAGTGGGCTTTGGCACTTAGATCATTTGACATGAAAACTCCAAGGTCTTTAATGGGTGGGGTCATCTGTAAGGTAATGTCCATCAAGTATGTACTTAGTGTTTGGGTTCTTTTTCCAATATGTAAGACTGAGCATTTGCTGGTTGAGATCTGAGTTGCCAAGTTTTAGACCAAGTGGTTAGATGATCAAGGTCTTTTTGGATGATAGATGCATTGTCTGTGGTGTTAAATAGTTTGACATCGTCAGCAAAGAGAACACAATTACTTGCGATATGGTCACAAAGGTCATTAATGTATAGTATGAAGAGTGTTGGTCCAAGGACGCTGCCTTGAGGAACGCCACTCTTGACAGGAACAGGATTTGATAGAGCATTGCCAATTTTGACCACTTGTTGTCTGTTGGACAGAAATGCAGATATCCATTTGTGAAGGGGTCCTGAAATGCCATAGGATTTTAGTTTTAGGAGAAGTTTGTCGTGTACTACTGAGTCAAAAGCTTTGCAGAAATCTATGTAGATTGCATCTATTGTTTTGCCTTGATCAAGATTTGTAGTCCATATGTTTTTACAGTGAAGAAGTTGTAAGTTGCATGATAATTCTTTGCTTTAGCTGCTCTTGCCTTCTGGCAGCTCTTCTCATGCGTGCATTAGGAACAGGCTCCTGCTGTTCCTCTGCCTCACTACTGTCAGCCTCTGGAGGCTCTGGAGTCAGCACATCACTCCCCGATGGCCCTGGCCCCACCTCAGCCTCTGACGCAGAGCCCTCATCTGGGCCTTCCCCTGCCTCCAGGACTGGCCCAGGCTCTTCCTCAGCCTCATCGCTCTCCAACTCTGTTGCCAGCTCCGCAGGCTTCTGGCGGACCACAACAGCTGCATTGAGACAGGCGGAAGAGGGTCCCGTGTTTCTTAAAAGCAGGCAGATTGAAAAGCTTTATCCTTGAAGAGAAAGCTCTGGTGGTTACACATGTGGGTAGACGAGTGAAATAGCAGAATGGGGCTTTCGGTTCAGGAGAAAAGCAAGGTGAATTTGGAAGCAAACAAAAGCAGCTGCCACAAGAGATCTACTCGACTGAAGTTAAGAGGATTCAGTTCAAAAGCCTCAGCTGAACAGTGGAAGGCTGCCCGTTCGGGTCCTGTTTTCCAGCTGTGTCTTGGTAGGTGACATTGCAGAAACACTGATGGCTAGATTAGATGAGAAGCATTTTGCACAACTGTTTTATTGTGTGAATGCCTTTTTCTCCTTCAAAACAGCAGAAGTAGCAGGCAGCAGGAATAAGAGGTTCAGTCTGCATTGTGCCTCTGCTTAGATGTGTGTGTGAGAGAGCTTTGCTCTATGAGCTTCACTGTGTTGTCTGGTGAATTCCATAATATTTAGAAAATTTAGAACTCCGCCGCCTTCGGCATGACCTGATTATAACTCATAAAATCATCTGATACAATGTCCTTCCTGTTGAAGACTTCAGCTTCAATCGCAACAATACATGAGCACACAATAGATTTAAGCTTAATGTGAACCGCTCCAATCTTGATTGTAGAAAATATGACTTCAGTAACAGAGTTGTTAATGCCTGGAATGCACTACCTGACTCTGTGGTCTCTTCCCAAAATCCCCAAAGCTTTAAACAAAGACTATCTACTATTGACCTCACCCCATTCCTAAGAGGTCTGTAAGGGGTGTGCATAAGAGCACCAGCGTGCCTACCATTCCTGTCCTAATGTTCCCTTTGATTGTATCCAAGTTGTATTAAATTAAATTAAAGCAAATTCCTCAGTCCTATCACCAACCTTGGTCCAATTAGGTAAACTGCCAAAGGCCTTTCTTGGCAAAAGTTCAGAAGACACTGATACAAAAATAAGTGCAAGAAGACAAAGCTATCAACATTATTTTCTGGCAAAGCCCAAATGCTGTTGCTGGTTTGCTTTAAGCCTTATGGGACGGGCCAATCATCTCTTGGCCCTACTCCTGAATCGTCCTCTTTGCTTGAGCTGCTCTTGCCTTCTGGCAGCTCTTCTCATGCGTGCATTAGGATCAGGCTTCTCCTGTTTCTCTGCCTCACTACTGTCAGTCTCTGGAGGCTCTGGAGTCCGCACTTCACTCCCCGATGGCCCTGGCCCAACTCAGCCTCTGATGCAGAGCCCTCATCCGGGCCTTCCCCAGCCTCCAGGACTGGCCCACGCTCTTCCTCAGCCTCATCACTGTCCGACTCCATTGCCAGCTCCACAGGCTGCTGGCAAACCACAACAATGACTTATGCTTTCTAAGGAAGCCTAGGTCAGAACAGTTGTGCCAGGCTGCAGTGGAACTGAATCCCCAAATATGTCTCTGTTTTTTAAGAAACAGAAGGAGTTAAAATGAACTCGGATGCTACTCGTCATCCGAGGTCTGAGGAAAGGTAACCCTGTTCTCTTGGCAAGATTTATGGAAGTGAACTTTGATCGGGTTTGCCAGTTTGAAGCACACATTTCATTCCGCCTCTTGCGAATTTATAAATTGAATTATGAATTATTTAATGCCCATAAAAAAACATTGCCTGGTAAAGTCTGAGGCTGCAGCTGTGAATTCAATTATTTTTCTGAAGTAAAAATAATAAAAATTCATCCTTGGGAAAAAATAAATTATTCAGATTGTTATCAAATATGAATAGATGTACTCATTTCAGTGGGTCACTTTTTGGATCCCTGCCTCTGAAAAACCACTCATTTCAGTGTGACTTAGGGAATATTTACACTCTCATGTTTTTCTGGACTTTCCGAATATCACCTTGAACAACTTTAACAGAAAAGGATAAATATATTACAATAACAGAAGGATTTTTAAATATATAAATGCAGGGGTGGGCTTCAAAAATTTTAGCAAGGAGTTCTCTGCCCAGTTGCTGGGTGGGCGTGGCCATGGTGGCCGTGGCCTAGTCGGCTTCCTGCATCATGGTGGGGGGCGTTTTTGCCCTCCCTGGGCTCTGGAGGCTTTCCTTGAGCTTCCAGAAGGGTGAAAATGGTCTCCCCAGATTCTGGAGGCGCTCTGGAGTTCTTCCTGAACTTCTGATAGGCCCATTTTTCGCCCTCCCCGAGCCTCTATGCATGCCCTGCGCTTACCTGCATCCAAAAAGGGCTACATGAGGACTTGTGGAAGGGGAGGGGAGGGGTGGGTGGGCTAAGCCAGAAGTGGGTTTTGGGGGTTCTCCAAACTGCATGGAATCTTCTCCCAAAATTCTGAGAACCCCCAGCAGCCCACCCCTGTGCAAATGGTGAAATTAAAATAAACCCATGCTACTAATGGAAATAAAGAGATTGGTAGTGATTATAGGGTAAAGAAAGAAGTTATTCTACACTATTGTGCAATGATTAAAATAAACTGACAAAAATGGAAACTAATTATCTGAAAAAAGCTGCGCGTAATAACCATGGATAGCGATACAGAATTAATTAAATCTGTAAGCTTATCATCGGATCTAGTCTGTATAGTAACATCTTCTCATTTTAGAACAAAGGGGGACTTTTCACAAATGGATGACAGGCATACATCCTGAACCCATCACTTAAAACCAGAAAGGTAAATTTCTTTGGTCCCCGTGTCACTGGGACTTGTAAAAGACACCAGTGGTTCAATGTAGCCATTAAAAAGAATGTGCCCCCTTTTTCATCCCAATTGCAATGAGGAACAGTTAAAGACAACACCACAAACATGTTTGTAACAGCCAGCATCTCCGAGAAACAGTCTGTTTCGTGTTTCCAGTATGGCCTGATCCCAGGTTTAGCTGAGGGATGTCGGATAACCCAGCTTAGCTTGTTGGCAGCCACTTAAAGTCTACGCACCATCCCACAATGAGAGCAGGGGTGGGTTTCTGGGGGTTCGCAGGGATTCGGGAGAACCTCTAGATAAGATTCAGTACAGTTTGGAAAAAACCCCAAATCCCACTCCTAGCTGGCCCCACCCAGCCCATTTTGGATGCAGGTAAGTGCAGGGTGGGGACGCGGTGGCTCAGGGGCTAGGACGTTGAGCTTGTTGATCGAAAGGTCGGCAGCTCAGCATTTCGAATCCCTAGTGCTGCCGTGTAATGGGGTGAGCTCCCGTTACTTGTCCCAGCTTCTGCCAACCTAGCAGTTTCGAAAGCACGTAAAAATGCAAGTAGAAAAAATAGGGACCACCTTTAGTGGGAAGGTAACAGCATTCCATGTGCCTTTGGCATTGAGTCATGCCGGCCACATGACCACGGAGACGTCTTCGGACAGCGCTGGCTTTTCAGCTTTGAAACGGAGATGAGCACCACCCCCTAGAGTCGGCAACAACTAGCACGTATGTGCGAGGGGAACCTTTACCTTTACCTAAGTGCAGAGTGCTCACGGAGGCTTGGGGAGGGTGAAAAATGGGCCTACCAGAAGTTTGGGAAGGCCGGAAATGGGCCTGTTTCCAGCCTCCAGAGGGCCTCTGGAGCCTGGGGAAGCCGTTTTGGACCTCCTGGAGCCTTGAGGAAAGCCTCTGGAGCCTGGGGAGGGCAAAAGCACCCCCCCACACTGTGGTGCAGGAGGCCAACTAGGCCACGCCCACCATGGCCACGCCCACTCAGCAACGGGGCAGAGAACCCCTTGCTAACATTTTTGAAACCCACCTGTGAATGAGAGGGCAGCAAGATTCTCCTGTGTAGCTCAGGAGACCCCCATCTTTCGTCTCTTGAATCATAATTATTTGAGGTTCTAACAGCAGAATCTGGAGACCAAGGTATTCTGGCCTAGGTTTTGCTTATGCTAAAACAGTTTCTGTTGCTCTGTGTGGGCGGATAGCAAGATCGCTCCAGTAATCCATTAAGGCGAGACTATGAACCATCTGCAATTAGCTCCCTCAGGAGGATTAATGAATATCTCAGTATATTAGGTCCCTGTAAGAATTTGGAAGGCAAGTTGAGCATCGCAATATGAAGCGATGGCTTTTTCTCCTTGGTTTCTTATAAACCAATTTATTTTGGTTTACTGCTTAGGCCTCCTTATTTGTTTCAACCTTCCGGAATAAGGATTCCCGTTTTCATGTTATTGGCTAGAGAGTGAAATCAGTTCCCAGATTAGAGTGTTTTATGGCCCAAAAATCCAGTCCAACTGGTTTCTGCACAGCAACTTCGTCTCATAATCCGACATTGTAATTCATTTTATTAGACCTTATTTTTCAACTACTAGATTCAATCTCATCAGTGTTTCTGGGAATATTTTAAGTACCGGCAGTCCTCGACTTGCAACCACAGTTGAACCCAAAATTTATGTTGCTCAGTGAGACAGTGATCGAGTGAGTTTTGCCCCGTTTTGCAATCTTTCTTGCCACCATTGCTAAGTGAATCACCGTAATTGTTAAGTTAGTAACATGGTTCCTAAGTGAATCTGACTTCCCCATTGATTTTGCTCACCAGCAGTTCACAAAAGTTGATTATATGGGCTCCTGGACTCCATAACTGTGAGTTAGTGGCCAAGCTTCTAAATTTTGATCACTTAAATGTGGGGATGCTTCAACGGTCATAAGTGTGAAGAACGGTCATAAGTCACCTTTTTCAGTGCCCTTGTAATTTTGAACAGTCATTAAACTGTTGTAACATGTGGTAAGTAGGGGAGACATGATAGCGGTGTTCCAATATGTGAGGGGCTGCCACAGAGAGGTCAATCTATTTTCCAAGGCAGCTGAAGGCCAGACAAGGAATAATGGATGGAAAAATGATCAAGGAGAGATTCAACCTAGAAATAAGGAGACATTTTCTGACAGTGAGAACAATCAACCAATGGAACAGAAGTTGCCTTCGGAAGTTGTGGGAGCTTCATCACTGGAGGCTTTCAAGAAGAGACTGGACTGCCATTTGTCAGAAATGTTGCAGGGTCTCCTGCTTGGATGGCGCGGTGGGGTTGGACTAGATGACCTACAAGGTCCTTCCAACTCTGTTAATCAGAATACCATCAATTGATGGTCACAATTTAAAGCTAAAAGCAAGAGCAACTCTTTCTCCAGAAAGATCTCACCAGACAAAAAAAAAGGGAAACTTAAAACAATTGGACTGTACTTTTGATGCTATAAACTGTAGATCAGTGGTTCTCAACCTGTGGGTCAGGACCCTGTTGGGGGTCGAATGACAATTTGCCAGGGGTCACCTAAGACCATCAGAAATATGGGAAGTATACTTGCGAGTCGAAGAATCGCGCTCCAATGGTTGACTTCACAAGCCAGCTGCAGGCTCTTCAAATCGCTAGCCGAATTCGGCTTCAAGCGTGATCAATTAAAAAAGAGAGAAATCTTTGCTCTGATGTCTCCCTCTCAAGCCAGCTGCAATCACTCCCAATCGCTAGCCTAATCTGGCTTCGGGCGCGATAAACTTAATAGGGGAGGAGTCTCCGCTTTAATGCCTCTGTCCTCAAGGCAATTGCAAGCAGTTCAGATCGCTAGCCAATACAGCTTCAGGCGCGATAAATTCAAAACAAAAATAATTTTATGGTTGGGGTCGCCACATTGTGGGGAATTGTATTAAAGGGGTCACCACATCATGGGGAATTGTATTAAAGGGGTCGCAGCACTATAAAGGTTGAGAACCACTGCTGTAGATAGAGACAGACCTCCCCCCCTCCCACATTCAAAACCATTCCCACATGCAGTGGGAGCAGGCAAGAGAGGTGCCCTCTGCCTTGCCCAGGCAGATCATGGAAGTTTCAGCAGATCCCTTGATGCTTTGATCAGCCTCAGCCAGCCAGCCTGCTTAGTGCCACTGCTTAGATGCCCAGGCCTTGGTGACAAATGTTCGCCTGAAGCTCCCACCTTTGAAGTATTTAAAAGGGCTCTGAAGCCCTTTTAAATAACTTTGAACATCAAAGAAATAAAGTTTCCTGATTGGTAAAAAAAAAAAAAAAAAGGATTTTTAAATCTTTTTCGGTGCTGTGAAGACTAGCCCTACCCAGAGCCAGAGTCTTTGAAGACTGTAACCTGGTTAATTTAAGGGAAGCTTCTCAGAGTGAAAATAACGGCAGCATAATAAAAGAACAGCACAAAGCAATTGGCACAAAAAGAGCTTAACAAAACAAGGTTGTAGAAAATAATGGTTTCCCCCACGTGACATTCGATGAATGAAAATGGTGCAAATCAGGTAGATTTCAACTTCATCCTTTTGAGGTCACGTTGCTAAAATTTCTGCAGCCTACTAGGAATAAAGCAGGAGCCGATGACATGCATTTTAAAAATTCCCCTCAAATTTCACTAAATGAATCTACTGCATTCCCACAGGGCGCCCCTTTTGCAGCCAGCAGCTACATAATTCCAGCACAGTAATTTTCTTGACTTTCTTTGTGCATTAACTAGCTTTAATAGCACCTTTAATCTTTTTTGTGGGTGGGCATATTCTGTCAAAAGAACGAATCAGGACACAATAAGGCTGGCCTGGGGTGTTGTGGTCCGTCAGCAGCCTACGGAGCTGGCAACGGAGTCGGACAGTGATGTGGCTGAAGTGAGGCCAGGGCCATTGGGAAGTGAGGTGTGGACTGCAGAGCCTCCAGAGACTGATAGTAGTGAGGCAGAGGAACAGGAGGAGCCTGTACCTAATGCACACATGAGAAGAGCTACCAGACGACAAGAGCAGCTCAAGCAGAGAGGACAACTCGGGAGTAGGGCCAAGAGATGATTGGCCCCTCCCATAAGGCTTAAAAAAGTGTTTGAGCTTTGCCAGAAACTAACATTGTAGCTGCATCTTCAGCTTCGTCTTCTGCTTCGTATACATCTTTGTTTTTTTGGCTTCTGGACGTTTGCCAGGAAAGGCCTTTGGCAGTTTGCCTAATTGGATTAAGGTTTGTGAGATAACTGAGGAATTTGTGTTGGGAGTCATTTGTTTTACTTTGAGTTGAACGACACTGGGAATGAAGTAATTCCCAGCTGTTCGAATAAAGTTTGTTTTTCCATGGACTAAGTTTATTACCACCTACTTGGGCCTGGGTCACAACATGGGGAGGCTTCTTCACCAGAATGAGACAACTCACCACAGCCAACTGACCATGACCAATTCACTAAGCCAATTTATCAGGGAATAACTGGCCATGGGACAATCCCACAATTCCATGTAATTATTTCAAATAATTAAAAACTATATATTTTAATTTTGTGTCATTCCCATTTCAATGTAAGGTCAATGTAAGCCACCCTGAGTCTTCGGAGAAGGGCGGGATATAAATTCAAATAAATTGGTTCTATTCCACCATTTCTTGGATATTAATGTAACTGTTGTCCCTTGGAGAATCGGTGATGTGGTGATTTTGCCGTGGCAAATTGACTGTGGCAAGTTGGCCGCCACGAGTTGTCCTAGACCCCTTCCTCACAGCCTTTCATGAAGTGGTCTAGTCTAAGTCATGAGATGGAACACTTCCATGTTTTTTTTAAAGGTTTGATCATATGCTTTTAATATATATATATATACACATATATACATATACACATACATAGTGGATTTTTCCTATTTGGTCTACCCAAATATGGAAGGAAGCATACTGCTTTCCTTTCACCTTTCAGCCCCAATCCAGGAGCCCTTACAGGCAGTCGCTTGCATGACAAACTATTTTGTGTTAAATTTATATTTACTGACATAGAAATAAAGGGAGACTAGTAGATCTATTTCAAGCTGTTTAGTTCTCATCAGCTAGCCATACCCTTCTGGGATTCCAACCTGGGCTTGCTTGCATATTAGGCACCTTTAAGCCATAGGTTCTCCTCCTCCCTTTGTCAGCTGTACCAGGTGACAAGTATACATCTGCCTAATATGCAAACAAGCCTATTTATTATTAGTCTCTATCTATTACTAGTCTCCCTTTGTTTCTTTGTCAGTAAATATAAATGTAACACTATATATATATACATATATATATGTAACACTATATATATACATATACATACATTTGTTTCAGAAAACAAATACATACAGTCATATATATATACTCTGTGTGTATGTGTGTGTGTGTATATATATATATATATTTGTTTTCGTAGGTTTTCACAGGTATAGATATGTAAGTCTTGGCATATTCAGGTCTTTTCTCGTGTAAGGTTGAGAGTATCTTGGTAACGTTTCGATGAGGTCTCACTCGTCATCTTCAGGCTGGTGCTTATGGCTTTGTGCTTGTGTGAGCAAAGGTCTGCACAGTCTAATATTTTTTAAATTATTTCTTCTTGTGTGGGTGTTTCCTCGTTTTTTCAGTGTTGTGCAAATACAATTCTTGCTGCTGTCAAAACATGTAATATTAAATATACATTCCCTTTATCATATTTCTCTGGTGATATGCCTAACAAAGACAATTCTGGTTTATAATCTATACGTGCCTTAATATTTTTTTCTAACCCCATATGTATTTTTGTCTATTATTGTTTTGTTTTGTTTTTGCTTTTGGATATGTCCACCACATGTGATAATATGTACCCGGAGTTCGATTACATTTCTAACATTTAGCGGACATGTTTTTAAATATTTTGGCTAATCTGACTGGTGGTAGATTCTTTTCTTAAAATCTCCATCTTGGATCTCATTTGAGACTGTCAAGGTTGTTTTTATAGCACATGCTTGCTGGCATGGAAAATGGTTGTAAGTGAAATGATACTATTGCTTTCAAAGACATCTGCAATAGTTTTGTGAGAAAACTGCGCTATAGAAGTTCCACAGCACATTGCATATTTGTGAGCAATAATCTTCTCTTGCTCTCCATCTAGGCTTTTAATCAATGGTAGGATTCAGCCAGTTCGCACCTATTCGTGAGAACCGGTTGTTAACTTTCTAAGCAGTTCGGAGAATCGGTTGTTGGAAGAAATCTTATTTTGTTTTTCCCACTTTACAGGGCTAATCCTGTAAGGAAGGAGGAGGGAAATGTTCTGGTGGTGTCTGTAGCCTAATCTTTATTGCCCTGCTTACAGAAACTGCCTCTCCGGTTAACCCTTCTTACATTGTAACAGCTAAGGTAGAGCGCCCATTGACACGAGTGATGTTGAGTTGGCCACAACCACAATCACATGGCCACCAAGCCACGCCTACCCAGCTGGTCATTAGGACAGAGAACCGGTTGTTAAATTATTTGAATCCCACCACTGCTTTTAATCCAAACAAGGAGTGTGTCTTACCACCAGCCATCCTTGGGAAATTCTTCCAAACGTAATGTAAAGAATGATAGGGTTGTGTTCTTGGAAATGAGTCATCTGGGAATCTTTTTATCTTCCCACAGTCTCTGCACACTCGCGGTCCTTAGATTTAATCCCTTTCCTCCTTTTTTCTTTTTCTTTTTCTTTTATTTGTGCTTTTGCATTTGTAATTGGAAAGGAGAATTCCAACATAGCTACTTTAATCCCTCCGTAGAAAGATACATCCTCCTGATTATGGCAAAGCCTTAACTTGAATGTTTTCAATATGTCATCTTGAGTTTTAAAAAATCAGGAATATATATATATATGGCAGCATCTCTTGCAAATCCTCTCTAAAGAAACAATAGCTGCACAGTAAGGCATTTGAAGTAAATCTAGGCAGAAGCACAAACAGCTAGAGGAGATATTTTCTGTGCAAATCAAGCACTACAGAATGGCCAACTCTGTGCTACATAAATATATTAAGTAGATTTGGAAAGAAGGTAAATAAGAACAGAGTAGCTATTAGATCTTCAATGATAAATGAGAAAGCACGAGGACTTCTGGTTTCTACTAAGAATATAAGAAGTTAAAAAAAAAACCTTCCTTCTTTCCATATTAGGTTCTGGGAAAGATTAGGGAAAAATCAGACTTAGCTCTTTCTTTCTTTCTTTCTTTCTTTCTTTCTTTCTTTCTTTCTTTCTTTCTTTCTTCCTTCCTTCCTTCCTTCCTTCCTTCCTTCCTTCCTTCCTTCCTTCCTTCCCTCCCTCCCTCCCTCCCTCCTCCTCCTCCTCCTCCTCCTCTCCTCCTCCTCCTCCTCCTCCTCTCAGGGGCAGACTGCTGCGGGTTCGCAGGTGTTCGAGAGAACCTCTAGCTAAGATGCTGTGCAGTTCAGAGAACCCCCAAATCCCACCCTGGCTGGCCCCACCCCATCCACCCTGCCCTGCCCCTCCCAGGAGTTCCCACGCAGCCCGTTTTGGATGCAGGTAAGTGCAGAGCGCGGAGCTCGGGGAGGGTGAAAAACGGGCCTACTGGAAGTTCAGGAAAGCTGGAAACAGGCCCTGGGGAAACCTGGGGAGGCTGTTTTCACCCTCCTGGAGACTCAAGGAAAGCCTCCAGAGCCTGGGGAGGGCAAAAATGTCTCACCCCCTATCACCATGGTGCAGGAGGCCAACTAGGTCATGTCCACCATGGCCATGCCCACCCAGAAACTGGGCAGAGAACCCCCTTGCTAAAATTTTTGAAGCCCACCTCTGCCTCCTCTTCCTCATCGTCTCTCTCCCTCCGTTTGCACCAGTACAGGGACAAAAGTCCTCAAGTGATTTGGATTCTCCTTTTCTGCTTGGCCTTGATTTTCATAAACTTTGCCATCTCAGGTTAAGGAAGCCATGGTCTGATATAGTCAAGGTTACTCTGCAAAGACAGTGACTGAGACAGTCTGTGCTTTTGATAAATTTCTGCTGGACTGTAAGGTGAAAGTGTGCCGTATTCGGTGAAATATTAATGGATGAATTTACAGCCATTACAATCATGGAATATTTATTTATTATTTATTTTATTTATTTATTATATTTGTATACCGCCCTTCTCCCGAAGGACTCAGGGCGGTTCACAGCCAATAAAAAACACAATACATAGAATACAAATTAAAAACTATATAAAAAACTGATTCAATAACGGCCTAAAAATTTAGATACAATTTAAAACCCCATTTAAAACCCCCAATTAAAACCCATAAATTTAAAAAACTAACCCAGTCCTGCGCAGATGAATAAATGCGTTTTAAGCTCGCGACGAAAGGTTCGGAGGTCCGGAAGTTGACGGAGTCCCGGGGGGAGTTCGTTCCAGAGGGCGGGAGCCCCACAGAGAAGGCCCTTCCTGGGCGCCGCCAGACGACACTGTCGCGCCGACGGCACCCTGAGGAGTCCCTCTCTGTGAGAGCGCACGGGTCGGTGGGAGGTATTCGTAGCAGCAGTAGGCGGTCCCAGAATAGCCCGCCCTATGCCATGGAGCGCTTTGAAGACGTTCACCAGAACCTTGAAGCGCACCCGAAGGCCACAGGTAGCCAGTGCAGTCTGCGAGGATAGGTGTCACGGGAGCCACGAGGGGCTCCCTCTATCACCCGCGCAGCCGCATTCTGGACTAACTGGAGCCTCCGGGTGCCCCTCAAGGGGAACCCCATGTAGAGAGCATTGCAGTAATCTAGTCGAGACGCCACGAGGGCGTGAGTGACTGTGCATAAGGCATCCCGGTTCAGAAAGGCGCAACTGGCGCACCAGGCGAACCTGGTGGAAAGCTCTCCTGGAGACGGCCGGCAGGTGGTCTTCGAAAGACAGCCGCTCATCCAGGAGAACGCCCAAGTTGCGCACCCTCTCCATCGGGGCCAATGACTCGCCTCCCAACAGTCAGCCGTGGACTCAGCTGACTGTACCGGGATGCCGCATCCACAGCCACTCCGTCTTGGAGGGATTGAGCTTGAGCCTGTTTCTCCCCATCCAGACCCGCACGGCTTCCAAACACCGGGACAGCACTTCGATAGCTTCATTGGGGTGGCCCGTGTGGAAAAGTACAGCTGGGTGTCATCAGCGCACAGCTGGTACCTCACACCAAGCCACTGATGATCTCACCCAGCGGCTTCATATAGATGTTGAACAGAAGGGCGAGAGAATCGACCCCTGCGGCACCCCACAAGTGAGGCGCCGCGGAGTCGACCTCTGCCCCCCCGTCAACACCGTCTGCGGCCGGTCGGAGAGATAGGAGGAGAACCACCGATAAACGGTGCCTCTCACTCCCAGTCCCCCCCACCCGCGCAGCAGGGTACCATGGGCGGTGGGATCAAAAGCCGCTGGGGGGGCTAATTGGGCCAGGGGAGAGGGACAACCCCTATCCCTGGCCCTTCAGAGACCATCCACCAACGCGACCAAAGCCGTCTCAGTGCTGTAACCGGGCCGGAAGCCGGACTGGAACGGGTCTAGATAGACAGTTTCCTCCAGGTGGAGGGGAAACTGATATGCCACCATACTCTCTACAACCTTCGCCGCGAAGCGAAGGTTGGAGACCGGACGATAATTACCTAAAATAGCCGGGTCCAGGGAAGGCTTCTTGAGGAGGGGCCTCACCACCGCCTCTTTCAAGGCGGCGGGAAAGACTCCCTCCAACAAGGAAGCACTTGTAATCGCCTGGAGCCAGCCTCGTGTCACCTCCTGAGTGGCCAGCACCAGCCAGGAGGGGCACGGGTCCAGTAAACACGTGGTGGCATTCAGTCTACCCAGCAACCTGTCCATGTCCTCGGGAGCCACAGGGTCAAACTCATCCCAGACAATATCACCAAGACCGCCCTCAGACGCCCCGTCCGAATCGCCACAATTTTGGTCCAGACCGTCCCGAAGCTGAACGATTTTATCGTATAGATAACCGTTAAACTCCTCAGCACGTCCCTGCAACGGGTCATCCCGCTCCCCCTGGTGAAGGAGGGAGCGGGTCACCCGAAACAGGGCAGCTGGGGGGTTATCTGCCGACGCAATGAGGGAGGAGGCGTAGCAACGCCTCGCTTCCCTCAGTGCCACTAGGTAGGTCCTAGTATAGGATCTAACTAGTGTCCGATCAGCCTCTGAGCGGCTGGACCTCCAAGAACTCTCTAGGCGTCTTCTCCGGCGTTTCATCCCCCTCAGCTCCTCGGAGAACCAAGGAGCCGGTTGGGATCTGCGCCAGGTCAGAGGCCGCAGAGGCACGACACGGTCTAAAGCCCCAGCCGCAGCCCGTTCCCAGGCTGCGGCTAGTTCCTCTGCCGTGCCGTGAGCCAGACCCTCAGGAAGTGGCCCAAGCTCCGTCCGGAACCTCTCCGGGTCCATCAGGCGCCTGGGACGGTACCAACGTAATGGTTCCGTCTCCCTGCGGTGTTGGGTAGCGGTCAGAAGGTCTAGGCGAAGGAGCGAGTGATCTGACCATGACAAAGGTTCCGTGACTATATCTCTCAAGTCCAGATCCTTCAACCACCGACCAGAGATAAAAATCAGGTCCAGTGTGCCTCCCCCGATGTGAGTGGGGCCATCCACTACTTGAGTCAGGTCCAGGGCCGTCATGGAAGCCATGAACTCCCGAGCTACTGTCGATGACGAGCCGGCAGATGGCAAGTTAAAGTCCCCCATGACTAAAAGTCTGGGGGTCTCCACTGCCACCCCAGCAAGCACCTCCAGGAGCTCGGGCAGGGCGGCTGTCACGCAGCAAGGAGCCAGGTACGTGACCAGCAAGCCCATCTGACACCTATGACCCCACCTCACAAAGAGGGATTCACACCCGGCAATCTGAGGTACGGTGGTCTCCCTCGGCTCTAGACTCTCTTTAATAACAACCGCCACCCCCCCACCCCTACCCTGGGCCCTCGGCTGATGGAATGCACGGAAACCCGGTGGGCACATCTCGACCAGGGGCACGCCCCCTTCAGTGCCCAACCAGGTCTCCGTAACGCCTATAATATCCGCGGCACCCCCCTGAATCAGATCATGTATTAGGGGGGCCTTATTGGCCACGGACCGTGCGTTGCATAACATCAGACGAAGGCCCAGGCTCTGAGGGTCTTGACCATCCGGGGAACGGGAGAAGGGAGGGGGATCGGGGCGCGCGATCGCCTGCAGACATCGAGCGCGCGCCCCCCCCAAAACGACACGGTCCCCCCCCTTCCGCCATATCTGCCCCTCCCACTTACCGTGCAAATGGAACCACCCTCACCAAAAGGAACGCAATCCCCCCCCATAACCTCCGAACCCATTACAGAACCGCCACAAGCACGCACAAGGACTGGCTCCCCACCCGGCGGGCTACTCCCAATACCCGCCCTAACCCTCCCACCCCCTCCCGACGGGTTCTCTCCCCTACCCGTCGAATCCTCCCCCTCCCTCCCAACCCTTAAAATCCCCATTAAAACTCCCCTTAAAAAATCTCTTAGAACAGCTAATTAAAAAGCCCCTAAGCCTCCTATTTTTAGCATGCCACCTCTCGGGGCTCCAAATATGAGAACAGTAGGCAAGGAAATCCTTCTTCACCCATTGTTCATCCACCAAACCAGACCAGAAGCATTTCAAACATCCAATAAAACCCAAATTTATTAACAGGATCCGAAAGACACGAGCAAACAAACAGGGGCAGCAAAACAGTCAAACTACTTGACAAGAAGCCAAGAATCTGATTTACTCACTCATGCTTTCTAGGTCAAGATTACTCACAGTTGTCCTAAAAGGACAATATGTGATTTTTCAGGGCCTAGAAAAGACCAGGGAGAGAAGCTGGGTGGAAATACGACTTGTAACTCAAAATCTGAATACATTAAAAATGAATCTATGATGAATATTGCAAAGAGAAGCATGTTGTGTATTATTATAAAATTCGTTTGGTAAATATAAATAATGTAGTAAGACACCGTGTGGTTCGTAGTAAACCCTGAGATCCAAATTATCTTCATCCTTCAGGCCCAGGCAGGCCAGTTCTAGGCAGGGAAGCTGAGAGCACCACATGGCACTCGTCTGGCATAAGGTACTAGATCAGGGGCGTAAAACTCAATTTCATTGAGGGCCACATCAGAGTTGGGAAGGGTTTTCAATGGTGGGGTGGCCAGCGTGGGCATGGCCAGCTTGACATCACTCATGTTGGGGGTGCCTTTGGTGGCCCGAGTGCTCTCCCAGTGAAAACTGAGCTCGGGACGGTCGAAAACGGAGCTTGGGAGGGCCGCGTGCAGCCTTCCTGAGCTCCATTTTTGCTGGCAGAGACACTGAGGGCCGGTCCTTCATTGTTTCCAGGGAAGCCCTGTGGGCCAGATCTAAGCACCCTGCAGGCCGGATCCAACCCACGGGCCTTGAATTTGACACCCCTGTACTAGATTATAGCTGATAACCTCCTGCAACAGACTGATTCAGGCTGATAGTGGTATTTCTGAGTTACGATGGTGGTTGAGGAGAAGCTATGGAAAAAGATGAAGCAAAACCATGGATTTATTAGCACGGGAACTCTAGAGATGCTGCTCTTTAGGAGAAAAACCTTCCTTGTCCTTACCTATATCACAGCTTTCTGCTTGGCACAGAGACAGGAGAAGATAGCTCTTATTTATTCCATTTCCTGATATGGTTTATATGGCCAGTCATCTCACTATGGTGACTCTGGAAGGTACAAGGTTTAAACTGCAGAATTACAGGATGGGGGTCAAGGATAAGAGAAGGACCAGAAGTTACATGATAGCAGTCTTCCAATATTTGAGGGGCTGCCGCAGAGAGGAAGGGGTCAACCTGTTTTCCAAAGCACCTGAAGGCCAGACAAGGAATAATGGATGAAAACTGACCAAGCAGAGATTCAACCTAGAAAGAAGGAGAAATTTCCTGACATTGAGAGCAATCAACCAATGGAACTGCTTCCCTGCAGAAGTTGTGGGAGCTTCATCATTGGAGGCTTTCAAGAAGAGATTGAACAGCCATGTGTCAGAAATGGTGTACGGTCTCCTGACTGAGCAGGGGATTGGACTAGATGACCTACAAGGTCTCTTCCAACTCTGTTATTCTATGTTCTATAATAGTATTGGTGAACCTTTTCAGCACCGAGTGCCGAAAGGGGAGCACACGCGTGCGCATGCAGGGGACCACTGGAAACCGGAAAAACAGCTACCTGGTGCGCATGTGCAGGAGCACTGGAAACCGGAAGAGCAGTTCCCAGGCATGCATGTGTGTGCCGTGAAGCTGAGCTTCCGGTTTCTGGTGTCCGCATGCATGCCAGTCCCTTGGTCTTCCGGGTTCTGGTGAGCATGCACGTGCAAAGACCAGCTGGCCGGTGCGCCTGCATGTGCCAGAATCCAAAAGAGCAACGGGCGACAGCTGGTGTGCACAGAGAGATGGCGCTGCGTGCCACTTCCGGCACATGTGCCATAGGTTCGTCATCATGGTTCTATGATAACCCTATTCATGGAGAAACACCACAGCAATAGAGGCCACCTAATTTTTTGACCTGTGGAAACAGACAGATCTTCAACATCTTATGAAAGGCTAGCAGGGGTGGAGTCAGAGGGACCTTCATGGAATGCAGTTCCATAGTTCAGGTGCTACACAAGATGTCAGTATCCAGGACAGGGGTAGGTTCTACTTACCTTTACTACTGGTTCGCATCGTGCCTGCGCGAGTTTTGATGACGTTTGGGTAAGTGGGCGGAGCCTTCCACCGGTTTTACTACTGGTTCTATAGAACTGGTCTGAACTGGGGGGAAACCCAACAGTGGTCCAGGACCAGTGGTTTGATAGAAGGGAGCTGGACCGTGCCATCTCTGCTAGAAGTGGGGTGGGGAGAGGTTAAGAACATAGGAGAAGGGCACTCCCACAAGATAGGGTTAAAGCTTTGGTTGTGGCTTTCTAAAAAAGAAAAAAGAAAAAAAATAGGGTTTGTGGGAACTAGGCAATGTCCTCTTGTATTGCGTTAAAGTCAGGTATTCACAACTGAATTCCCCATCGTTGTTAGTGATCCATTTGGGTGTGTGGGGAGCTACCCTCCAGGAGCAGAAGAGTCAAGTGAAGGATCCGTTCATAAATTTGAAAATACTTTGGTGTACTTAATTATCTTGTCAAGACAGATTGCAATGAACAATTGGACTTAAGCAGGCGCACATAAGCAATAGCCCATCCCAATTCTGGATGAAAGATAATTGGAAATAAATGGCATGTCGCAAGACAGTGTCTCCATCTTATATTTATTGCGGATGTTCATGGTCCAATTAGGACTGCAAGATTGTTTCATTTGCTTGATTAGGGAAGCTGAGCGCTCCCTTCTGAATAGCTATGAAAACTTTTGCCATGATGTCAGGTGACATCATAATTACTACACGGTTTGCCGGTTTCTATGGTAACTCTTAAATTCGGCATCCCTGAATGGATTAAATATATACTCTGTTTCCCCCAAAATAAGGCATTCACCTGATAATAAGCTAAATCGGGCTTTTGAATGAATGGCAATAAGACCAAGCGCTTATTTCAGGGTTCAAAAAGAATATAAAACAGGGTCTTATTTTCGGGGAAACACAGTATATAAAACCTGGTGGAGAGCAGAGAAAATAAAGGTAACTGAAGTAATTTGAGATGTGAGACCTGTACTTTCTTGAAAATAAAACCGTTATAAGTTACTCTACAACAGGGGTGTCAAACTGGATTTCTTCAAGGGCCGGATCAGTATTCTAGTTCTCCTCTGTGGGCTGCCTGGCCGGGGGGGGGGAGGGGAGACAGGACAGACGCCTCCTGTAGTACCCTGCCACCAAAAATGGGGCATGGTTTTGGCCGGCAGAGTGCTGCAGGAGGCCATCCAGGCCGAAAACGGGGTGCGGGAGGCTGAGGGCACCACCACCACCCCATGCCCCATTTTGGCTGCCAGAAGAACCACAGGTTGGTTCTTTGCTGTTTCCAAGCCAGTCCCATGGGCCAGATTTAAGCACCCCATGGGCTGGATCCGGCCTGTGGGCCTTGAGTTTGACACCCCTGTTCTACAAGATAGAATATTTGGCTTCAGTCTTAAGAAGATTGATGATTCTACATCTTTACGACTGCTAGATAATTCAATCAGGATGCTTTTAATGGGCAAAACAAGGGGTGCCTTCCAGCCCCAAAATAAAGGCGGGTTTCATTTGATGGACTTGGAAAGTAAAGAAAGTGCTCTGGTTTCAGATGCAAGAAACCCAGCCTCCTCTCTCTCTTTCAAGTCTACACTTGTGATGGATCCAGCAAGACAATGGAACTGACCGCTTGTGAATTGTGGCCTGCCCAATTTCTTTGGGCAGGGCAAAGAAAGCAGCAACACAGAACTGAAGTATTTGGGGGAAATCCCTCATTGGCACACACAAAAAAAAAAAAAGTGCATCAGGTAGAAAGATGGATTACAATAGCAATAGCACTTAGACTTATATATCGCTTTACAGCCCTCTCTAAGCAGTTTACAGGGTCAGCCTTTTGCCCTCAATAATTTGGGTCCTGTTGTGGTCCACCAGCCTGTGGAGCTGGCAGCAGAGTCAGACAGTGAGGAGCCTGGGGAGGATGATGGGCCAGTCCTGGAGTCAGGGGAAGGCCCAGATGAGGGCTCTGCATTGTAGGCAGAGATGGGGCCAGGGCCATCTGGGAGCGATGCATGGACTCCGGAGCCTTCAGAGGCAGACAGCAGAGAGGCAGAGGAACAGGAGGAGCCTGTTCCAAGTGCATGCATGCGAAGAGCTGCCAGAAGGCAAGAGCAGCTAAAACAAAAAGGACGACTTGGGAGTAAGTCCAGGAGATGATTGGCCCCTGCCATTGGGTTCTTTGAAGGAAAGCAGCGTTGCTACAATTGTTTCTTGTCTCCTATTTCTGAACTTCGTGAGGTTCTTGCCAAGAAAAGCCTTTGGTAAGGTGCCAAAGAAGACAAAGGTTTGTGATATGGCCAAAGGACTTTGTTTTGGACTTAATTTGGACTCAGCTGAGAATGATGTATTTCTCAGCTGTTCTAATAAAATATATTTTTTTAGGACTGATTGTGTCTGGTAATAACTACTTGGGCCTAGCCTAGGTCACAACAGGTCCTCATTTTATCCACCTTGGAAGGATGGAAAGCTGAGTTAGGCTGGTGAGATTTGAACCACCAAGTTGCAGGCAGCCGGCAGTCAGCACAAGTAGCCTGCAGTACTGCACTCTAACCACTGCGCCACCATGGCTCATGGTAATTGATAATTCACAGTTGTAAGTCTGATCTTTAGCTTTTGGTCTAGAGGATCACACATTTCAAGATGTGCACATAACACATTTCAAAATGTGCACATAAGTAGTGCTCAGTGAAGCAAGACTTCATCCCACCAGTTTACAAGAGAAGTACAAGATCAATTGACCTTTCAAAGCTCTTGGTGGTCACAGGAAGTTCTCCTTGCTATCTCCTAAGAAAGCAGGCCAGTTGATGCCTTTCCTAAAAATTGCTTAATTGACCCTGTATATCCACAGGTGCTGGAACAAAGCTGCTCTTCCCCTACCCCAATATCAGGAACAGGTGGTCACTGTAAATTGTATTGTGTTGGGGGGAGGTGTCAGTGGTGGGTTTCAAATTTTTTTACTAGTGGTTCTGTGGGTGTGGCTTGGTGGGCGTGGCATGGCTTGGTGGGCATGGCAGGGGAAGGATACTGTAAAATCTCCATCCCCGCCCCAGTCCAGGGGAAGGATACTGCAAAATCCTCATTTCTTCCTGATCAGCTGGGACTTGTGAGGCAGAGAATAGATGGGGGGTGAGGCCAGTCAGAATTTTTACTCCGAACTACTCAAAATTTCCGCTACCAGTTCTCCAGAACTGGTCAGAACCTGCTGAAACGCAACCCTGGGTGGGGGAGTGCACTGAGGGAGCTCAACCAATCTCATTGTAGATATGTTGTGCACTGACAATAAAGATTTGAACTGAATTGAGAAAGATGTGCATATTTTGGTTCTCCCTGAGAAGCATCCAAAGAACAGGGTTTTTGGCAAATCCTGGCCTGATTGAAACTGCGTTCCAAATATATAACTGGATACGCTGGCAGATGAGCCACATCTGTACCTCGCAGCAGATGTTCTAGCGAAGACCGACTGCTGCAGTTTCTTGAGAACAGCTCCTCGGAGGTCTAACTTTTGAAAGTGAAGATCTGTCATTTTCAAAGAAATTCCTTTAGGCTTCTTCGGGGACTCGGAGATCCGTTTGTTTCCCATTTCTTAAAAGCAGAAAACCATTCACACAGAAGGATGGAAAAAAGGACCAATTGAAAAAGCTGTGGGTTTAAAATGTAAATATTAGAAGGCTACCGCTACGAAACAATTGTAATAAGGGAATGTGTGTTATGTGTTTTGTGCTTGTTACGTTGTGTTGTGTTATGAATAAAAAAAAATTAATAAAAAAAGAAAAGAAAAGAAAAAGCTGTGGATTTGACTAAAAATGAAAGAATGGGGGAAAAAATCAATGAAGGATGATGAGAAGTTCTGAATGAGCGAGAGCACATTCTTTGCTAGTGTCTAAAGTGGATCTTTAGAAAATGTGGACAGGTTTCCCTGAAGATTGCTTCACAAATTATTTGACTAACTCCCCCATGCAAATGGTTCCCATATCTTCACTGGCAGCTGTCGTCCCCTCCCCCCCCTGCTGTTCTACTTACCTTCCAAAGCCTCCTTTTTCTGTGCAAAGTGCGCGTTTAGCACATATTCAGTGATGGGTTTCAATTTTTTTTACTATCAGTTCTGTGGGTGTGGCTTGGTGAGCATGGCTTGGTGGACATGGAAGAAGAAAGATACTGTAAAATCTCCATTCCCGCCCCAATCCAGGGGAAGGATACTGCAATCAGCGGGGACTTGGGAGGCAGAGAATAGATGGGGGTGGGGCCAGTCAGCATTTTTACTACCGTTTCTCTGAACTACTCAAAATTTCCGCTACCGGTTCTCCAGAACTGGTCAGAACCTGCTGAAACCCACTTCTGCACGTATTGTGCATGCATGTGCACAGCATGTGTTTGGCACGTATCGCACATCTGTGGACAGTGAACCAGTGGCAAACCAGGGAGGATTTCACCATTGACCTGAACCCTCTGTTGAAAAAAAAATGTTGCCAAGGAAAATGCAGGGACCTGTCCAGGTAATCTCCAGGAGCCAAGACGGACTTGAGGGCACAAATAATTGTTGTGCCTCACCCTCCACTCCTCAGCCGGGCCCCTCCCGTCTCATCCCGGGTCTGCTATCAGACTCGGAGTCTGATAATGAAGATGAACAGCCTGTCATGCCTCCAGCCCCTGGCTCTGGCTCCATGCCCGGACAGGATGTCAGGAATGAACAAACAAACCTCACTCCTACAGCGTGTGAGCAGGGAGCTAGCCATGTGCTAGAATTACCGACAGCAGATCCAGCTGAAGAGAATTCACAGTGGGAGGATCCTCGCTTCCGGAGATCTGAGAGGCGACGTCAGCAGAAGGAAGGGAGTGGCAGGCCTGGATAAATGCTGAGTCATGGAGCCACACCCCACAGCCTATATAAAGAACCTGCTTTTGGCATTCCTTGAGTCAAGCAAAGTTTCATCTAGTTTGCTGAAGTCACAACTTGGATTCCTGCCTGCCCTGAGAAATCTGAAAGGAATTTACCAAAGCTGCAGAGGCTTTGTGGCTACGCTTGATACAGACTTCCTAGACCCGGTCGTCAGAGGGGCAAAAATAATACAGTAACTTTCTGATGTTCAGCCCACTTCCCATTCATTCTGTGGAGAAATTAATGTGTAGGTAGTCCTTGACTTACGAACACAACTGAGCCCAAAATTTGTGTCGCTGAGACATTTGTTAGATGGGTTTTTCCCTATTTTACAACCGTCCATGCCACGTTTCCTAAGCGAATCACTGCAGTTGTTCAATTAGTAACAGGGTTGTTAGGTGAACCTGACTTCCCTATTGACTGCTTGCCAGAAGGTCGCAAAAGGGGATAAGGTGACACCGCCATAGTCGTAAGTAGGAGTTGCTAAGTGTCTGAATTTTGATCGCGTGACCATGGGGTTGCTGCAATGGTCATAAGTGTGAGACGCGGTCATAAGCCACTTTTTTCAGCGCCGTTGTAACTTTGAATAGTCACTAAATGAACTGCTGTAAGTCGAAGCCTACCCATGTCTTCTAATACTTTTTTTCTAACCGGACTTGTCTTTTCCATTCCTGCAAAACCCTTCTAGTTTGAGTCTTGCTTCTTTCACTTCTTTCTTTGTTCAATGTCCGCTTCTCATAAATACCAGCCAAGGCGTGAGAACTATCTGCATGGGGGAACCGGTCATATAATTTGTGAAGAAATCTTCAGGGAAACCCGTTAGCTCTGGCATCGTTGCATTGCATCCTGTGTGGTGTAAAGCCAGAGCAGAGGAACTGGGCTCTTTTCATTTCAGAGTAGCTGCTGGGATGGAATAGATGCTGTTTTTTCCTCATTTGTCCTTGCTAACATCTGTTGGTCTTCCTTCTTGTTGTGTTGTGATAATGGTGCCTCTTGGCTCACAAGAGGTCATGACGTTGCCAAGATTTCATTTTTCATTGGATTTGGGGGGTGGGGGGGCTCTGTTTTGGATGGAGGCCACTGCTTTTAGCAAATCTGCTGCCTTTTATTTTTCTGTAAAACACAAGGGCGTGTTTGCAATCCAAATAAGGCATCTGTATAGTACAATAAGGGATGCGGTGGCTCAAGGGACGCGGTGACTCAGTGGCTAAGATGCTGAGCTTGTCGATCGAAAGGTCGGCAGTTCGGCGGTTTGAATCCCTAGTGCTGCCGTGTAACAGGGTGAGCTCCCGTTACTTGTCCCAGCTTCTGCCAACCTAGCAGTTCGAAAGCACGTAAAAAATGCAAGTAGAAAAAATAGGGACCACCTTTGGTGGGAAGGTAACAGCGTTCCGTACGCCTTTGGTGTTGAGTCATGCCAGCCACATGACCATGGATATGTCTTCGGACAGCACTGGCTCTTCAGCTTTGAAACAAAGATGAACACCGCCCCCTAGAGTTGCGAACAACTAGCACACAGGTGCGAGAGGAACCTTTACCTTTTTATAGAACAATAATTTCCCCACACCACTGCAAAGGGTTTTTTGTTTTTTAGAGAAGTTACTTCTTTGTGCAGTTCTCAAGGTCTGCACGTGGAATTCTTCTTATGGTCGTAGAGTCACCTGCAGTGACAATTTACAGTACTGAGTCTTCCTGGACTTGAGTTGTGGCTTAATTCTCCCTTAGAAATTGGTTAGCTGTGGTGAGTTCCAAGCCAGAGGTGTCAAACTCAAGGCCCGTGGGCTGGATCTGGCCCGTGGGGTGCTTAAATCCGGACCACAGGCCCAGCCTGGAAATATCAAAGGACTGGCCTGCGGTGCCTCTGCTGGTCAAAATGGGCCCCCACGTGGCCCGTTTTCGGCTTTCCCAGCCTCCGTGCAGCCCGTTTTTGGCCAGCAGAGTGCTGCTGTTGGCTGGGGAGGTTGAAAATGAGGCCTATGGGCCCTGTTTTGGCCACAAAGTGCTGCAGGAGGTGTCCATCCCATCTCCCCCACCCCTACTCCCACCCACCCCCAGCCCGCAGCCCGCAGAGAAGAAATACAATGCTGATCCGGCCCTCGAAGAAATCCAGTTTGTCAGGCTGCCTCCGATTGTATTTAGGAAAGAATACACCTTGACTTCATTTGCAAATAAAGACAAGTACTTTTACTAGATACATCATGACTGCAGCAGTATAAAGTTGGATCTGAGACAAAATATGGCTAACATTCCATATCCCTTTGTTAGTCCCTCCTCTCCCCAAGAGGTCAGCAGGTCTGGTCCAATGCCAGCTCCTTCTCGGCCTCCCGTGGTAATCTTCTTCCGCAGGTCTCTGGCTGTAAATCATCTCAGGAATGCAATGTCCATTGAAAGTCCCCGCTCTAACATTCCTGTTGAATTCAAAGCATCAATCTCCCCTCCCCTTTCTGTTATGTCAGCCGATACTCTTAAAGGGCCCTCTTCCCTTACCCTGAATAGAGCAGTGATACATCTTAAATCCTTACACTATTTTACATTACACAAAGAACCCATTACAATCTAACTACTGAATATAAATTGTACAAAAATATGTGAGAATTGGAGTGGAGGCTGACACCCCTGCTCTAAGCAGAGGCTCACTGAAAAACTTTTTAGACTAGTTACCCTTTTGTGCAATTCTCCAAGTCTGTGCATGGAATTCCTTTTATGGTCGTAGAGTCACCTGCATTGCAGTGGTGAAATACGATTTTTTTTTTACTAACAGTTCTGTGGGCGTGGCTTGGTGGCTATGGTGTGGCTTGGTGGGCGTCGCTTGGTGGGCATGGCCGGGGAAGGATACTGCAAAATCTCCATTCCCACCCCACTCTGGGGCCAGCCAGAGGTGGTATTTGCTGGTTCTCCAAATTGCTCAAAATTTCCGCTACCAGTTCTCCAGAACCTGTCAGAACCTGCTGAATTTCACCCCTGCTGCAGTGGCAATTTACAATACTGACTGTTTCTGGACTTGAATTGCGGATCAATTGTCCCTAAGAAATTGGTTAGCTGTGGAGACATTTTAAGTAGATGTTCAGCAGAGGTGTCCTAGATCCCGCAGGTGGAACTCAGAAGCAGTGATCGAAAGCATATCATAAAACAGAGCATAAATAATGAAGGCCATAGAAGAATGTCTGTAAACTTGCTATTGAAAACTTCTTTTTGGATAAAGCAGACTTTTTTGTTTCTGTTATGTGCGACCCAGCTTTTCAGCTGAATGATTTATAGGATTTTAGATAAGGTAAAGGTTTCCCTTTTCCAGTTATGGCCGACTCTAAGGTACTCATCTCTGTTCCTTAGCTGAGGGAGCCAGTGTTGTGTGAAAATGCTTCCGTGGACATATGGCCGGCATGACTATATACCAAGGCGTACAGAATGCTGTTACCTTCCTGCCAAAGTGGTGCCTTGCATTTACCTGTTTTCAAACTGCTAGGTTGGCCTCGGTGGCACAGTGGTTAGAGTGCAATACTGCAGGCTACTTCTGCTGCCTGCCGGCTGCCTGCAATTTGGCAGTTCAAATCTCACCAGGCTCAAGGTTGACTCAGCCTTCCATCCTTCTGAGATGGGTAAAATGAGAACCCAAATTGTTGGGGGAAATAGGCTGACTCTGTAAACCACTTAGAGAGGGCTGTAAAGCACTGTAAAGTGGTATATAAGTCCAACTGCTACTGCTATTGCTATTGCTATTGCTATTGCTATTGCTATTGCTATTGCTATTGCTATTGGCAGGAGCTGGAGTGAGAATGGGAGCTCACCTCATCATGCAGCATTCGGATCTCGAACCCGGGCTGTCAGTTTTGCAGCTGACCAGCTAAGCGTCTTTAACCAATGACCCATCGCACCCCTTGGGACTTTAGATACAAAAGCCTAAACATTACTGTTCGTTTCCATTGAATGTTTTGGAATAGAGGAAACCTCAAGAACATTAACCTATGTCAAATGGAGAATGTAGGTTCTGTTCTTGTACTCATTATGTGATTTACGTTCAGTGACGCAATCCACAATTCTGCATCAGCAATGCAATCTATTTCCCTTTTTTTTTCTCTTTCTCTTTGTGTTGTAATTCCCCAACTGGGTGTCCTCCAGATAAATTGAAAATACGGATGTCCCTGATCATCCCCAGTCACATGGCACTAAAACCGTATGATGCTAATTCAACTTCTCTGTAGAATGAGTAAATCTGAGATGCTTCACACAATTTTATTAATAAGCTGCTCTCTTGATGCACAGCGAGATCCTGGCTCACCAAGGTCAAATTCTTGCGTTAGAGATAAAGCTCCCTGTTGTGGAATACCCATCTCAATCCACAAAGTAACACAATATCCACAGCAGAGATAGCCACTCTGACTGACAGCCTAACTCGGATGAGAGCATTTTGTTCTCCTGCCCTGAGAAGATCCTGCACTTGAACCTTAGAACCTTAGAATTCTTTATTGGCCAAGTGTGATTGCGCACACAAAGAATTTATCTTTGGTGCATATGCTTTCAGTGTACCGAAAAAGAAAATATACATGCGTCAAGAATCCTAAGGTACAACACTTAATGATAGTCATAGGATACAAATAAGCAATCAAATCATACTAGAAAACAATCAATATCAATATAAATTGTAAGGAAACAAGCAAACAAGTTACAGTCATGCAGTCATAAGTGGAAGGAGATGGGTGATGGGAACGATAAGAAGATTAATAGTAATGCAGATTTAGTGAATAGTTTGACAGTGTTGAGGGAATTATTTATTTAGCAGAGTGATGGCATTCGGGGAAAAAATGTTCTCTTGTCTAGTTGTTCTGGTGTGCAGTGCTTTATAGTGTCATTTTGAGGGTAGGAGTTGAAACAGTTTATGTCCTGGATGTGAGGGGGTCTGTAAATATTTTCACAGCCCTCTTTTTGACTCCTGCAGTATACAGGTCCTCAATGGAAGGCAGGTTGGTAGCAATTGTTTTTTCTGCAGTTCTAATCATCCTCTGAAGTCTGTGTCTGTCTTGTTGGGATGCAGAACCAAACATTTATCTAGTGATATGTTGGATGAAGGTAAATATATTGAAAGTAAATCCGAAACACAAGCCAGAGGTGTTTCCTGGTCCAGGGATAGGAGATCACCAGCCTCAACAACATCTTGAGTCTCCAAAGACCTATGCAAGGGTCCTTTTTGTAGACTTTAGTTCAGCATTCAATACCATCATTCCAGACATTCTTCTAACTAAGCTAAACCAGCTACAGGTACCGGAACAGACTTGTAAGTGGATCACAAGCTTCCTAACAAACAGGAAGCAGCAGGTGAAGCTAAGCAAGATCACATCAAATACCTGTACAATTAGCACAGGGGCCCCCCAAGACTGTGTGCTCTCCCCACTTCTCTTCTCTCTGTATACCAATGACTGCATCTCCAATGATCCATCTGTTAAGCTACTGAAGTTCGCAGATAACACAACAGTGATTGGTCTCATTCGAGACAATGACGAATCCGCATATAGACGAGAGGTCGAACGACTAGCCTTGTGGTGCAACCAAAACAATCTGGAACTGAACACACTCAAAACCGTAGAAATGGTGGTAGACTTTAGGAGAAACCCTTCCATACTTCCACCTCTCACAATACTTGACAACACAGTATCAACAGTAGAAACCTTCAAATTTCTGGGTTCTATCATATCGCAAGATCTAAAATGGACAGCTAACATCAGAAACATCATCAAAAAAGGACAACAAAGAATGTTCTTTCTGCGCCAACTCAGTAAGCTCAAACTGCCCAAGGAGCTGCTGATCCAATTCTACAGAGGAATTATTGAGTCTGTCATTTGCACCTCTATAACTGTCTGGTTCGGTTCTGCAACCCAACAAGAAAAACACAAACTTCAGAGGATAATTAGAACTGCAGAAAAATAATTGCTACCAACCTGCCTTCCATTGAGGACCTGTATACTGCACGAATCAAAAGGGCTGTGAAAATATTTGCAGATCCCTCGCATCCAGGACATAAACTATTTCAACTCCTACCCTCAAAACGACGCTATAGAGCACTGCACACCAGAACAACTAGACACAAGAACAGTTTTTCCCCCGAAGGCCATCACTCTGCTAAACAAATAATTCCATCAACACTGTCAGACTATTTACTGAATCTGCACTACTATTAATCGTTTCATAGTTCCCATCACCAATCTCTTTCCACTTATGACTGTATGACTATAACTTGTTGCTGGCAATCCTTATGATTTATATTGATATATTGACCATCAATTGTGTTGTAAATGTTGTACCTTGATGAACGTATCTTTTCTTTTATGTACACTGAGAGCATATGCACCAAGACAAATTCCTTGTGTGTCCAATCACACTTGGCCAATAAAAATTCTATTCTATTCTATTCTTAGGAATAATCCTGGACAGAACTTCATGGTTCTTGAAGATCCAGGAATGGCCTGAGTCTGCTAGTAATAGTCCAGAGGCAAGATCAAGCTCTCCATCCCGATGGGCAGAGAAACCATCAGGATGGAGGTGTGTCTGGTGGTGTGCCCACCATTCTCACATGCTCAATCTATTGCAGTGCTCAAGAAAAGTTGGTAGGTTGGTCCATGACAGGGGTCGGCAACCTTAAACACTCAAAGAGCCATAAAAGTCCTAACCGGAAGCTCCCATTCAATTCTGGAACTGACCGGAAGTTTGGTTTCCCCACCATAGAGTCTCCTAGCATGGCTTCCATTTATCTCTATCTGTCCTAACTGAAAGCCCTATTAATTGTGGAGCCAACCAGAAAACCCGCCCCTTGCCATAGAGTCTTCTCCTGGTGTGCCCTCCCTCTAACTCAGCGGTTCTCAGCTTGTGGGTCGGGACCCCGTTGGGGGTCGAATGACGATTTGCCAGAGGTCGCCTAAGACCATCGGAAATATGGGAAGTATACTTGCGGGTCAAAGAATCATGCTCCAATGGTTGACTCCACAAGCCAGCTGCAGGCTCTTCAAATCGCTAGCCAAATTCGGCTTCAGGCGCGATGAATTAAAAAAGAGAGAAATCTTTGCTCTGATGTCTCCCTCTCAAGCCAGCTGCAATCACTCCCAATCGCTAGCCTAATCTGGCTTCAGGCGCCATAAACTTAATAGGGGAGGAGTCTCCGTTTTAAAGCCTCCATCCTCAAGGCAATCGCAAGCAGTTCAGATCGCTAGCCAATACGGCTTCAGGTGCGATAAATTCAAAACGAAAATAATTTTATGGTTGGGGTCGCCACATCGTGGGGAATTGTATTAAAGGGGTCGCAGCACTATAAAGGTTGAGAACCATTGCTCTAACTGGAAACTCCTCTCAAAATTGTGGCGCCAACTGGCAGCAGGGAGCTGCAGCAGAGGGCTGAAAGAGCCACATGCGGCTCCCGAGCCACAGGATACGGACTCCTTGTCCATCAGGAGACCAACATAATGGAGTTTTTTGTTTTTTGTTTGTTCCTGGCTCATTCAACTGTGATCCCAACTGTGATTGATTTAGTCTTTTGCTATTCTCCCCTCAGTCGTATTATAGGAGAATTTAATGGGTTTAGATATTTAGCTGCAAATAATCTTGCACTCTTATGAACTATAACGTGGAGCTTCTGTTTTGAATTTTCACTCCTGGAACCCTTAAAAAAAGGATCATGGGTCTGAAATATACTTGATAGTTATAACAAAACTTTAAAAGTCACTTCTGAGTATAATTTCATCTCCATTTTGCTTACTTTGCTCTTCTTGGCTGTTCCACATGTGGCTCCTTAAGCCTGGCATGTATTAGGGAAGGCCAGCTGTTGTTGATTTGCAAATTGTACAATGTGAGTACATCTACCTTAAGGGGGAAGGATTGTACAGCTTACTAAATTAGTCTAGGTGGGCATTGGTGTGTGTATGTGTGTGTTAAGATTGAACTCTGGAGAACACTGGGCTTGCAGATGCAGATTTGAATGTTTATTCTTTTATGAAATTATTTTTCCCTTTTATTTTGCTGGCCCAAAGCTAATCACAATCTTACAAGAGTGGAGAATAAAGTCTCCAGTCAGAGCTGAAGAAGCTTCTTGGATGAGAAGCGAAACGTCTTCAAGGTAAAACGAAGTCCAAAACTCTGTAGAGATTCTCAATCATCCAGGTCATGGTTGTCCCAAAGGTGCTTTTTCAGGAGGCAACTGGACTTACTTGTTTTTTTTTCCTTTTGAAGATGTTTCGCTTCTCATCCAAGAAGCTTCTTCAGCTCTGCAAGGAATATAAACCCTTCCATTCCCCACTATCCTGTCAGAGCTGAAGAAGCTTCTTGGATGAGAAGTGAAACATCTTCAAAAGAAAAAAACAAGAAAGTCCAGTTGCCTCCTGAAAAAGCACCATTGAGACAACCATGACCTGGATGACTGAGAAGGTTTACAGACTTTTAGCTATACAATTTGGGATGAACACCCTTGGAACGGTGTGGGAATAGGAATGGATTTCCAGAGAAAAAAATCGCAGACTACTGGAACCGCAATGGCACTGTGGTTAGAATTCAACCAAAATTCAGATGCCTGGCAACCGGTTCATAGTTATGATGGTTGCAGTGTCCCCATCGTCGTGTGATCTCCCTTTTGTGACTTTCTGACAAGCAAAGTCAATGGGGAAGCCAGATTCACTTAACAACCGGGTTAATGAGCCATGGTTGTGCAGTGGTTAGAGTGCAGTACTGCAGGCTACTTCTGCTGATCACCGGCTGCCAGCAGTTTGGCAGAGCGAATCTCACCAGGCTCAAGGCTGACTCAGCCTTCCATCCTTCCGAGGTGGATAAAATGAGGAGCCAGATTGTTGGGGCCAATAGGCTGCCTCTGTAAACTGCTTAGAGAGGGCTGTAAACAGAGGTGGGTTTCAGCAGGTTCTGACCAGTTCTGGAGAACCAGTAGCGGAAATTTTGAGTAGTTCAGAGAATTGGTAGTAAAAATTCTGACTGGCCCCACCCCCATCTATTCTCTGCCTCCCAAGTCCCAGCTGATGAGGAGGAAATGGGGATTTTGCAGTAACCTTCCCCTGGATTGGGGAGGGAATGGAGATTTTACAGTATCCTTCCCCTGCCACACACACAAGCCACGCCCACCAAGCCATGCCACGCCCACCATGCCACACCCACAGAACCAGTAGTAAAAAAATTTGAAACCCACCACTGCCTGTAAAGCACTGTGAAGCGGTATATAAGTCTAAGTGCTATTGCTATTGCTAACCAGGAGCACCACTCAGGGGACCTGAGGACATAGATAAACCTCCAAGTGCTTCAAGGAACCTCTAAAAGGATGCAAATGTACAGGAATATAATAATAACAGAGTTGGAAGGGACCGTGGACGCCTTCTAATACAACACCCTGCCCAGGCAGGAAACCCTACACCATTTCAGACAAATGGTTATCCAACATTTTCTTAAAAATTTCCAGTGTTGGAGCATTTACAACTTCTGTAGGCAAGTTGTTCCACGTATTAATTGTTCTAACTGTCAGGAAATTTCTCCTTAGTTGTAAGTTGCTTCTCTCCTTGATTAGTTTCCATCCATTGCTTCTTGTTCTACCCTCAGGTGCTTTGGAGAATAGTTTGACTCCCTCTTCTTTGTGGCAACCCCTGAGATATTGGAACACTGCTATCAAGTCTCCCCTAGTCCTTCTTTTTATTAAACTAGACATACCCAGTTCCTGCAACCGTTCTTCATAGGTTTTAGCCTCCAGTCCCCTAATCATCTTTGTTGCTCTTCTCTGCACTCTTTCTAGAGTCTCAACATCTTTTTTACACCGTGGCGACCAAAACTGAATGCAATATTCCAAGTGTGGCCTTACCAAGGCCTTATAAAGTGGTATTAACACTTCACGTGATCTTGATTCTATCTCTCTGTTTATGCAGCCCAGAACTGTGTTGGCTTTTTTGGCAGCTGCTGCACACTGCTGGCTCATATCTAAATGGTTGTCCACTAGGAATCCAAGATCCTTCCATTCCCCACTGTCCTGTCAGAGCTGAAGAAGCTTCTTGGATGAAAAGCAAAACATCCTCAAAATAAAAACCAAGAAAGTCCAGCTGCCTCCTGAAAAAAACACCTTTGGGAGAAAGAAAGTCCAGTTGCTTTTTGAAATAAGTACCTTTGAGGCAACCATGACCTGGGTGACTGAGAATCACCATAGACACTGAAGGGTAAATTTACTTATAAGCTAAGGAGGTAATGTGTAAATGTTGAAGGTCTCTTTGCAGAAAGCTTTTCCTACTTTGTCTTGAACGTTTCAGGAGAAAGGACCTATTTTTGAGGCTTTAACAGAGGGGAATAGAGGCTCACCTGGTTTTGTTCATTAGCATGGAATTGCTGCAAAGGTTAGCATCTCTGAAAGGCTATCACGGCATTTCTGACTTGGAGATTTCCATCTCTCTGCTGCTCTCTCTACAGATGATTCTTTCACCCCGCTGGGAAATGTTTGATGCAGACCGGGTGCGTTCTCTGATGCAGCGAAAGGGCGAGAACCAATGGGGGCTACTTTTCTGCAGAATTAGCTAAAGGAAACATTTGATCCAAATGAGCAGGTTACCTTTGACAAGGAGGTTGGGCCTTTAAAAAAAAATCTACTTCCCGTGCTATCCTGTTTTTAACAAACATCTGTTATCAGGAGCTCCAATCAGAAGATAAATCAAAATAATCAAGGAATAGAATAGAATAGAATAGAATAGAATAGAATAGAATAGAATAGAATAGAATAGAATAGAATAGAATTTTTTATTGGCCAAGTGTGATTGGACACACAAGGAATTTGTCTTGGTGCATAAGCTCTCAGTGTACATAAAAGAAAAGATACCTTCATCGGTACAACATTTACAACACAAATGATGGTCAATATATCAATATAAATCATAAGGATTACCAGCAACAAAGTTACAGTCATACAGTCATAAGTGGAAAGAGATTGGTGATGGGAACGATGAGAAGATTAATAGTAGTGCAGATTTAGTAAATAGTTTGACAGTGTTGAGGGAATTATTTGTTTAGCAGAGTGATGGCGTTCGGGAAAAAACTGTTCTTGTGTCTAGTTGTTCTGGTGTGCAGTGCTCTATAACGTCGTTTTGAGGGTAGGAGTTGAAACAGTTTATGTCCAGGATGTGAGGGATCTGTAAATATTTTCATGGCCCTCTTCTTGATTCGTGCAGTATATAGGTCCTCAATAGAAGGCAGGTTGGTAGCAATTATTTTTTCTGCAGTTCTAATTATCCTCTGAAGTCTGTGTCTTTTTTGTTGGGTTGCAGATAGAATAGAATAGAATAGAATAGAATAGAATAGAATAGAATAGAATAGAATAGAATAGAATAGAATAGAATAGAATAGAATAGAATAGAATTCTTTATTGGCCAAGTGTGATTGGACACACAAGGAATTTGTCTTGGTGCATATGATCTCAGTGTACATAAAAGAAATTATACCTTCATCAAGAATCATAAGGTACAACACTTAATGATAGTCATAGGTTACAATAAGCAATCAGGAAACAATCAATATCAATATAAATCATAAGGATACAAGCAACAAAGTTACAGTCATACAGTCATAAGTCGAAGGAGATGGGAGGTGGGTGATGGGAACAATGAGAAGATGAGAAGATTAATAGTAGTGCAGACTTAATAAGTAATTTGACAGTGTTGAGGGTATTTTTTGATGACATTTTTGATGTTAGCTGTGCATTTTAGATGTTGCGATATGGTAGAACCTAGAAATTTGAAGGTCTGTACTGTTGATACTGTATTGTCTAGTATTGTAAGAGGTGAAAGTATGGAAGCATTTCTCCTAAAGTCTACCACCATTTCTACAGTTTTGAGTGTGTTCAGTTCCAGATTGTTCCAGTCGCACGATGAGGCTAGTTGTTCAACCTCCCATCTGTATGCTGATTCATCATTGTCTCCAATGAGACCGATCACTGTTGTGTCATCTGCGAACTTCAGTAGTTTAACAGATGGATCATTAGAGATGCAATCATTGGTATACAGAAAAAAGAGAAGTGGGGAGAGCACAAAGCCTTGGGGGGCCCCTTGGGGGAAGAGAAGATGTCAAACCTGAAACTGACCTGATGGAAGCAATCTTGGATGCTTCAGTGTTGCCACACACGGACTGAAGGATAGGGAGTGTGGGGGGAACAGATGTAGCTGGGGTTTTTTAGCCAAAACAAAATATTTTTTTCTTGGGAACCAAGGACATTCTCACACCTGGTTGAAAGAAGGCGGAGTGATGTTACCCAGCAACTAAACAGCACCTCGATTGGACCATGTGACTGATAGTTTGGGGAAAGAGAAAAATCTTAATTAGGTGAAAACCTAAGAAAACCTCAGAGTCGGTTTTCACCAAATCTGTGCCAATATGATATATCCAATAAAGCTATTCTTTGAGGAATCTACTTGCCTTTGAGTTTTGCTTGCTATGGGTCTGTTACTTGGAACCCTGACAATAGAACTAAGGAGAAATTCCCTGACAGTTAGAACAATTAATCAGTAGAACAACTTGCCTCCAGAAGTTGTGGGTGCTCCATCACTGGTTTTTAAGAAGAGATTGCGTAGCCATTTGTTTGAAATGGTATGGGTTTCCATCTCAAATGGGTGGGTTGGACTAGATGACCTCCAAGGTCTCTTCCAATTCTGTTCTTCTCTCAATATTCTCTCAACCATCTGCAGGACAAATATCCACACAGAGCCTTGGACAAAGGAACGGTCATGATAAGGAGAGACGGGCAACTGGGCTCCCTATGGATATTTTGGTTGCTGACCCTCACAATTCCAGGTTGCTTTTTCCTTATTACAAGCATCCAAGTTTGAGGGTGAGGAACTTAAATCTGCACGCTACATAAAGTCCAAGCTCAGAAATCAGCTGAATTTCAATGGTAAACCACTGAGAAGAAAAATATGGGATGAACACCCTTTGAATGTTGTGGGAGTATGAATGGATTTCAAGAGGAAAAAATTTCAGACTACAGGAACCAGGAGCACCGAGGACACAGATAAACCTGCAAGTGCTTCAATGACCCTCTAAAAGGAGGCAAATGTCCAGCTGTCTGCAAGGAATATGAATCCTTCCATTCCCCACCACCCATTCAGAGCTGAAGAAGCTTCTTGGATGAGAAGCGAAACATCCTCAAAATAAAAAACAAGAAAGTCCAGTTGCCTCCTGGAAAAGCACTTTTGGGACAACCATGACCTGGATGACTGAGAATCTCTACAGACTTTTCACTAAGAAGAAAACCATTATTTCTTTTTTTTTTTTTAACTTTTTTTATTACTTTTTTTACAACAAACAAACAAAAAGAAAATACATTATTACACCCTTGTGCTATACATAAAAGGAAGATTTGGGTCTTCGGATATATCCTCATGATTGCCAAAATCCACGTTCTCGAGGTACAGGTACTGGGCGCCCAATGTTCCAAGCACAAAGTCCACAAATGGTTTCCAAGTCTTCCAGAAAATATCTTCTTTATACACACCACTTCTAATTTTAATATCACATGTCATTTTATCATTTAAAGCTAATTTCCATATTTCAGAATTCCACTCTTCTATTCTAAAAATCACATCTAGTTTCCAATATCTAGCTATTATAATTCTACCTATTATAATCATAATTCTAATCAATTCTTTTTCATATTTTGTTAATTCTATTTCCTTAATTACCAACAATAATATAGTTTCCACTCTCAATGTTATTACTTTCCCCATCATTTCAAATATCATTTTCTCCAATTGTTGCCAAAACTTTTTAACCTTATCACAATTATACCACATATGTTCATAAATCCCCAATTCCATCTCACATCTCCAACATTTTTTACTAATTTTTTTATCCATTTGTGACAATCTTACTGGAGTCAAATACCATTTCCAAACAACTTTATAATTATGCTCTTTAATCCTTATAGATAAAGTTCTCATAATTCTACTCTTCCAATTCACATTCCAATCTGACTCTGGTATTTCAATGTTGAGATCTTTTTCCCAATTTGTCCTCATCACTCTTTGTAATTTTTCATCAGAATTTATAATCTTTTTTTTTTTTTTATTAAAATAGTTTTACAACAATTAAATTTTCCCCCCTCCTCCTAAACTCCCCCGGACTTGAGCAAACACAAGGTATAGTTCCTTAAACAAAACAGTCATACATTAAATTTTTAAAATCTAACACAATTATAATCTTTCTCTCACATAACCTGACTTCTTCCATTAAAATCAAAATAACATCCTTCATTCAAAAGCAATCCGAAATTTCTTAATCTGATATCTATTTTGAATATAATCAATCCAGTTCTTCCATTCATTTAAATATTTTTCTTGAGTACTATCTTTTTCAAGAAGGCTGAGATTTTAGCCATCTCAGCCAAATTGGAAACTTTCAATATCCATTCTTCTATTGTGGGTAATTTTTCTTCCAATATTGTCCAATCAACAGTCTTGCTGCTGTTATTAAGTTCAAAATCAACTTAGTCTCAATCACTGTACAGTCCGTTGTTTCCCAAAAGGAAAAATTGCGTAGGAACTTTATCTTCTTCTTCAGAACATTCTGCATAATCCACCAGATTCTTATCCAGAAAGACTTAATTTTCTTACAAGTCCACCATACATGAAAATATGTAGCATCATCACAATTACATCTCCAACATTTCGCTTGCATATCTGGATACATACATGATAATTTCTTAGGATCTAAATGCCATCTATAAAACATCTTATAAAAATTTTCCTTAAATTCGCATGTAAATTTAACATTTCTAACCCAAATTTTTTCCCATGTTTCCAACATTATTGGTTCTTGAATATTCTGTGCCCATTTTATCATACAATCCTTTATTAAATCTCTTCAGAATCTATTTCTATCAACACAGTATACAATCTCTTTATATGCCCCTGAGTTTGATTTCTAATTTGTTTAACCAAATTTTCTTCATTTTGAATGATACCAATTTTCTGATCTTCTTTCCATCTAGCCTTTAACTGTCCATATTGAAACCAAGTATAATTCCTCCTTCTTCTTTTAATGTATCCAAAGATTTTAGTTGTAAATTTCTCTCATTGTATAAAAGATCTTTATAAGTAATCATTTCTTGTTCCTGTTCTATATTTATATTCTCTACTCTAGGACATGCCCATATAGGAATTTTGTAATTTAACTTATAATAATATTTTTCCAGACACGAGAAGAGAAATTCTCAACACATGATTCTTAAAAGCTTTATCTACTTTCTTATCATACAATAAATATGCATGCCAACCATATAATAAATCATAACCTTCTATATTCAAAATCCTTTCCTCCAAATTAAACCAATCACTTATACCGAAAGAACAACTGCTTCATAATACAATTTTAAATTAGGCATTTTAATCCTCTTCCGTATCTTGCATTATTTTCATTTTGACTCTCGCTTTCCTTCCCATATAAATTTATTAATTCCAATCTGCCATTCATCCAAATTTTTATCTTTCTTAATTATTGGTATCATCTGAAACAAGAACAAGAATTTAGGCAAAACATTCTTTATAGCTGCTATTCTCCAACAAAGATAATTGTAATTTTTCCAAGTATTCATTTCCTTCTGAATTTTTTCCATAACACATCATAATTATTCTTATACAATTTTCCATTTGATGAAGTAAGAAAGACTCCTAAATATTTAACCTTTTTTACAATTTCAAATCCTGTTATTTCCTCTAGTTTTTCTTTCTGGTTCTTAATCATATTTTTGGTTAACACTTTTGTTTTATTTTGATTCACTTTAAACCCTGAGACCCTTCCATATTGATTAATTACTTCCAACAAATATACACTCAATTTATAGGCTGAGTCAATAACAACAAATCATCTGCAAATGCTCTGACTTTATATTCATATCTTCTAATTCTAATACCTCTATCTCCTTAACTCTCTTATCTTATCCAATAAAGGTTCCAAAGATAAAATAAACAATAAAGGTGATAAAGGACATGCCTTGTTCCTTTCAATTTTTAAAACTATCTGTCAAACTACCATTAATTATTATTATCTGAGCTGTTTGCTCTCCATAAATTGCCCTAAGTATGTATAAAACCATTTCCAAATTGCATTTTGTCTGTTAATTTAAATAAAAATTCCCAATGCAAACGATCAAAAGCTTTCTCTGCATCCAAGAATATAAACGCTGCCGGAATCTGATTTTTCTTTTCCAATATTCCAATATATTCACTATCTGCCTAACGTTATTCCTCATTTGTCTCCCTTTTATAAAACCAGACTGGTCAGTGTGATCCTTTGTTGTACAATTTCCATTAACCTATTTGCCATTATTTTTGCAAAATCTTATAATCATTATTCAAGAGTGAAATTGGTCTATAATTCCCAGGCTTAGTACAATTGATCCTCTTTTGGTATCAATGAAATAAAAGTAGTCCTCCATGATGGTGGTACTCCTCCTCCCTCAATATCTGATTAATAACTCATAAGTGGACCAACTATCTCATCCTGTAACTTTTATAATATATTGCTGTAAGTCCATCTGTGCCTGGGATTTCATTTTAATTGCTTTATTACCCAAATAATTTCTCAGAAGTTATAGGCCGATTCAACTCTTCCTTTGTTCATTAGTTAAACCTTTAACCTTATATTCTTTCAAATATTTATCAATATCCATATTCAATATTGTATCTCTGGCATATAAATTTATAATATTCCAAGAATTTTTAATTTTATCCTGTTGAAATTGCATTTTACCCTTGTATTCAATTCTTCAATAGTATGTGCTTTCTGTCTTTTCCTTAACATATAAGCCAACCACCTCTGATTTATTCAAAAAGTATTATGTTTAGATATTGTATATTTGCCACCTGATCGCCAATACATTAAATTGACTCTGTAATATCTTTATCCCAATAGTTTTTAAATCATGTGATTGTACCAATAATTGTTCCTCTAATTCTTCTAAATCCTACGCTTTTTGTAGTTTTCTCCTCTGTCTACTATTAATATATATCAATTTCCTCCATAAAGGCCTCAATCCCACACCATTTCTATCAAGTTCCTTCCCAAATTATAATCAAAAATTTTTCATTTGTTTTTACATTGATTTACATTATCCTCATATCTAAACAAATTTTCATTTATTCTCCATGATCTTCTTCCACCTTCATATTGCAACTCATCCATACCGGACTATGATCAGTTAAACACCTGAAATATCTTGCCCTAACGAAAGCAAGTCATTGGTAATTTATAAAATCAAGTGAAAAGATTGATGCCTATCCGAAAATAAGTATAATTCATCATCAAAAATTCTGCCTTCTCCATATATCTTTCAACTCAAAATCTTCCATCAAATCAAAAAGATTTAGGCAATTTTCCATAGGAACTTAGAAAGAGTTCTTTATCTTTTCTAATGTCCATTCCATTCCAATCCCCTAATATAATAAATGTTTTATAGTCCCAAAAGTCAATTTTTCATGTAACAATTTATAAAATTTTTCTTGTTGTTGATTAGGTGCATATATGCCAATCACAAGTGTCTTTTCCTTCTAAAATCAATTCAATAGCAATATATCTTCCTTGAATGTCCGTTTCAATTAATTTACTTGATATATTTTTCTTCAAATATATAACTATACCATTTTTCTTATTCAGCAGAAGAAACAAAATGTTTACCTAATTTCAATTAATCAAATATTTCTGATCTGATAATTTTATATGTGTCTCTTGCAAACATATCACATCATTTTAAATTGTTTCAAATAATGGAATATTTTTCTTCTTTCTGTGCTGAATTTAAACCATTAACATTCCATGTCAAAATTTATTTGCCATCTCTGGCCTCTTGAAGCTTCTGAGCAATTAGCTGAAGATCATTCGGCTTGGCCCTCCCACAGCTTCAGTAGTAGAATGCTCTTGTCTTTGAAGTCTCCTCCATCTCCACGTAATAGCCCCTTGTCACTTTTGTTCCTGAGATTGTTCTTGAGACTGATATCACAGGTGCAGTTTCAGCTTCCCACTCTGTTTCTCTTGAAGACTTTTATCCACTGTTTCTACATCCACTTTCAATACATTAAAAGAAAATCTTTTGCTTTCAGTTCAGTATCAATTGATATCTCCTGCCTTGAAAAAATACTGTTAAACCAATTTTCCCATCTATATTGAATCTGATGCTTTAAGCTCTTGTGTAAAACCTAAAATCCTTCTATCCTTTAACATTTTAGCAGGGATCTCTTTCAAAACCAACACCTCCTGTTCTGCTATTTGCTTTTGGTATGTAGCAAAATCTGATTTCTTATTGTATTAAAAAATAATTATAAATATCTCTTGGGAGCTTTTTCTGCCTCACCCAAGAATTAACCCTGTATGCCTTATCAATTTGAAAATCAACTTCGAGGGTCCATGCCTAACATTTCAGACTTTCTGATAACTTTTTAAGGTCTTCTTCCTTCTCTTGAAGACCCCTAATTCTCAAAGCCTTCTCCAATGCTCTATATTGCAATACCACCTGATCCTCATTTTTATCCACTTTATTTTGAAGCTCTCCAACTTATTATCCAAATACTGATTTGTTTGACTAATTACTTCCACTTTATCCTCCATTACTTCCAAATTTTTGCCAAACCTTGAAAACCATCAATAAATCTTCTCTAATTTTTTATTAGTCTCTTTAATTTCTTCCTAAGTTGATCCTTCACACCATGAATATTATTCATAATTTCTTTAAATCGCTCTTCAGAAACTCTGTTCTGTCCTTTAATATTCTAAATTGTCAGACTTCTCATTCATAGCTTTGGTGGCTTAGAAGCCATTTTAATTTAAATAAAGTCTCTAATTAAATTGTAAAATCTCAAAGTCTCAAAAGTTCCAATTAAAGTTGTAAAATAAAAACTCACCTTGCTCCTCTGGAAAGCTTCTATTCAGCTAAATCCACAAAAATTTTCTCTTACAAGCAGCCTCCAATCCACTCTCAGAATTTCCTTCACTAAGTTCATGAGAAATTTTCCTTTAAAAATAAGTCAGCTCTCTTGCTTCCCAGTAATCCATCGCTTGTATTTGTCCTCTCTTTATTATTCAAAACAATCAATTGAGCAATTCCTCTTGTCCTGCTAATTAACAGGATCGAGCCGAGTCTGGATCTTTATCAGGCATCCCAGACTCTGCATAAGAAAGCAGATCAATCTTCTGCTCTCCAGCCATTTAATCTCTTTCACCCAGAGAAAAGCTTCTCTGGCTAACATCTCCACTGTTTCACCAGCTTTACAGAATTCATTACATTCCATTTCCTCAACCACTAATTTCATCAGAATTTATAATCTTATAAACCCTACTAACGAGTCCCTTTAGCCCAATTTCATCTTTCATAATCCGAGATACTAAATATTCAAATTCAGTTTCACATCTATTTATCGAATAATTTTCCTTAGTTTTTGTCCATTTTCTATCTGTATTTTCAAACCAACTTAACCCTAATTTTTCAATAATTTCTTTATTCCTCCTTTTCATTTCCATAACTTTTATCCAATCTCTAATAATTTCTATATTTTCCTCTTTAATCACTTCATTACGTTATATTTTTTAATCGCCAAATTCAATTGTCTCCCCAAAAGATTATATCCGGAATTAAAATTTTAACAAATTTATTCCACATTTTACTTAATCCCTTTAACCAATAACTTCTACTTACAGATTTTAAATTTGCTTTATCTAAAAACCACTTTGATCCAAATTTCTATATCCTTAACTCTAAGTCTCTCCAATAGTTATCTTCACCTTTAAATATTTTTACCACTATCCGGATACCATACGCACAGTAATAATTAAATAATTTGGGATTCCTAATCCACCTTCCTTTGATTTTGATACCACATTTTCTTCACTAATCTAGGTCTTTGCCATTAAAAATTTATCCAATTTTTCTGATATCCTTCAATATCTTTCTGTCAAATTTAGTGGTAGATCTCGAATAAAAGTTGAACTTCTGCATGATCAGAATCTTTAAAATTCCCACATCTACCTTATCCACATTATTCAACAAATCTTTAGAAAGAAAAATATAATCAATTCTAGAATATGTATTATATATCTTGGAAAAAAAGTGTACTCTCTCAATTCCTTTAACCTCTCTCCACATCAACCACGCTTCAAGCATCCACATATTTAAAATCCCCATTTTATTTGCTCCTCCACAGCGGTGGGATTAGTACTGTCTATTTTATCTCTGATTAATTAAAATCCCCAGCCACAATTACTTTCCTACACTTTCATTCTCCAAAATTTTGTTATTTTTCAAGAAATTCTCTTTGTTTTCATTCGGTAAATATAAATTAACAAGTGTCACTTTTTCCTCATTAAGATTTCCAACAATTATTACATATCTTCCATCCTCATCCAAAATTACCTTATGTTTTTCAAAGTACACCCTATCTGATATCAATGTTGCAACTCCTCTAGCTTTTGAAGTTCCAAATGCTTTTTCATATATTTGCATACCTTTTATATACATTCTATTTGAATCTTCAGATTTCTGATGGGTTTCTTGTAAAAATAAAATATCTGGTAAATCCTTTTAATCTTAAATTCCAATCTTCTTCTTTAATCTGATTCCTGTACCCTTCACATTCCATGACATTATTTTATAACTCCCATTTAAAATATAAATTTTTAATCCTATCCCGATCTTCCTTTCTGTGCCCACCAACGACATTAAACTACCATATAAACAACAATAAGAAAACAAAAAAAAAAACAAACAAACAATAAAGTACAACAATCTTCTTCCCCACATCCTCATCGGTTTCGCCTCTATAAAGAGAATGGGGAGAGGGACGCCAATGCCCGGCCACTTCTTCGGCTGTCTATTTAAATTCATCACTCAGAAAAAAGATAGCGATGACCCGCATTCAGCTTCAGATTTTCCAAGACTCTTATCTGCTTCTTCTCCTACTGTATCCTCACGACTCTTCTTCTGTTCAACCAACACAGGTGATATTTCTTTCCTCTTTAACCCTTTAGAGTCTTGCCTCCAATAGCCCCTTTTTCTTCTTCTGAGATTGATGTTTCCGTATGTTCCACCCATCTGAAGCATTTGATCTTTTATCTCCATTAAATCCTCCATCTCAATCAGTCCAAGCTCCGTAAATATAATAATGCATCTATATGTGGGGTGATTGTACGCATCCTTCCTTTATAAAAAAATTTCAATTGTTGTGGTGGCCTCCAATTGTATTTAATTCCATTTTCTCTCTAAACTTTTGTAATTCGTTTTTAAAAAAATCTCCATACCCTTTCTTCTCTTGATATATCCGGGAAGACTTGAATAGTCTTCCCTACAAACTTCAAAGCATCTCCCAACTCTCTCACCTTGGCCATAACTTCCAACTTATCACCAAGATTTGCGAACCTGACAAGCACATTCCTGTTAGAACCATTTTGCCTTCTATATCCAATTCTAAAACACTTGCCAGGTCTGCTATTGTGAACGTAAGTTGCGTATCCAAATCATTAATCCATTTCAAAACCCGCTGTTTCAATTTATCCTCCTTTTCTTCGAGATTCCTCTGATAACAAAATTATATTTCCTCATCTCTTCTTCCAAAAGACAAATTCTCTTATCTTGCTGCTCATTTTATAAAATATTTTGCCAATTTGCCGATCTTTTTGCCTCATGCACATGCATCTGCTCCATTTCATCTTTAATCATTATCATTTCCTCTTTTGTTTGCAAAGTTATTTCATATCTTGCTTTAAAATTTTGCATGGATGTCAGTTTCAATGTCAAATTATCTATACGCCTGATAGTCCTGCTATTTTTCCCCAATTTTATTTAAAGCTGCAGCAAGTTGCTGCGTTTCTGAAAGTTGTTGAGTCATTTTGAAAAACCAAAAATTTCCAAACTAGGATTCCAAACCAATTTTACAGAGGGTCTTAGTGAAGATCAAGGACGACAGTCTTTTAATTGAAGCGGGCTTATGCACTGTTATCTCTCAAGTTCAAGGATACTCCACAAAGAAACACAGAACTTCACAGCTAACATTAATCAGCGCCATTTTTCCTCCACGTCAGCAAAGCAGAAAGAAAGACAAAGCAACTTAAACGAAGCAAAATCCTTTTTTTTCTGTAATATAAACAAGCTATTAATTTGCTCTCAAGAAAAAAAATAAAGAAAAATTATCCGCTCAGTAAAATCCTCTTGCTGCTAAACAATCCAACAAAAATCAGTTTCTCTTCTCTTCAATTAAATTCTAATTAAATTCTTCTCATTATCAGATTCAGTCCTTAATATTCACTCCTTAGCCTCAGCAATAGAAAAATTTAACACAGAACACGATAGTTAATTTTGGAAAAACAAAACAGCAATTTATTCCAACTTATCGTGTCTGCTCGGTCATCCCACGCTGTAGAAACTCCTTAATTCAAGCCGTTTCAGATGACCTACCAGTTTTAAATTCAATCTGCTGGGCTGTTAACACTTTCACCTCATGATTTATTAACTTTCATCCATAACAGTGCATTCCAAACGGCATAAATTCTCATAAATCTTCATTAATAAGCCCTGTGAAGTGAAGGAAAGGTCCTTACCCCACCACGGTCATGGCCACGCCCCCGAAAACCATTATTTCAAGCACAGATCAAAAGAGCAGGGAAGGATTTGTCAACGTGATCGTATGGATTGTTTTTCTATGGGAAAATAAGGACAGAGTGAGTCTGATGGCAGAACCCTGTCACCCTCATAAGGCTTCTGTGAAGTTCTCAGAGATTGTTGTGCCTCGCCCGCCCTCCTCTCCTCAGACGGGCCCCTCCCATCTCCTGCTATCTGAGTCAGAGTCTGATAATGAAGAGGAATGGCCTGGCATGCCTCCAGCCCCCAGCCCTGGTACCATGCCTGGACAGAAAGTCAGGAATGAGCAAACAAACCTCCCTTCTACAGCTGCAGAGCAGGCCAGCCAATGCAAATTGCACCAGATCAGAGGACGGAAAGTCACAGTGGAGGATCCCGAGAATGGAGAGGACATCAGCAAAGGAAGGAGGGGCAGGCCTGGATAAGTGCTGAGTCATGGAGCCACAATGGCCTATACAAAGGATTTGCTTTTGGCATTCCTTGAGTCAGGCAAAGTCTCATCTGTGCTGAAGTCACATGATTCCTGCCTGCCCTGAGAACTCTGACAGGAATTTGCAAAGCTGCAGAGGCTTCATGGCCACGCTGATACAGACTTCCCAGACCCGAGGGAGAACATACAGAGAGATGTTGTGCAGTGCTCTGAAGAAAGAGGAATGAGGGAATTGAAAAGATTGAAGTGGGACTCCTCCCACCATGTTTTCAGGACCTACGCTGAAAGACCAGGTCACAATCGCCACAAGGACAAAATCAACCAATACGCTGTTGGACAGAACCATCAGTGCCTTCATTATAATATATCCAGTTTCTAGATTCACACTGGCTTCCTAGTACGGCTGTACAAAGAACAGCAAATTTGGATTGATGATAACTTGGTTTTCTATGCTTTAAATAAACTCTTTTCACTTTTTGTTTTTTTGGTCTTTGCTGGGTTTTTTTTCAAGGTTTGAATTGGCTCCCCAGTCTCTGTAATGAAAAATAAATAACCCAAGGTTCTTTTTCCTTCCTTCCTCCTCTATTATTATTATTATGTTTTCAAAACTGAATCCACTTTACAGGCACTGTATGTATCTTTTCTGGTTTGAATACAGCTATATTTTTAGACTAATTGTCACAGCTGCTATTTTGTGAGGTCTTTAATGTGGAGAGGTTTTTAAGGGGAGTTGGAGTTTGTCCATCTTTTGTGGATAACTTGGAGGAATACAACTAATTCTGCCAACACAAGCCCAGATAAGTTCCCTGAAGCATTTCAGGAAGCAGGTGTTACCAGCGACAAGGAAAAAAACACCATACGTTTGTTTTTTTCTCTATCCTCCCTTCACTCACTTCCCAGCTGAGTTTATGTGCCAGTTTTGGAGTTCTGCTCCCAACTGGTGCATCTCATGAACATCACATTTATTTCTTTATTTTATTTATTTATTTTATTTTGTCACACAGTATATATAAGCGTATAAGGGATGCGGTGGCTCAGGGGCTAGGACGTTGAGCTTGTTGATCGAAAGGTCGGCAGCTTAGCGGTTTGAATCCCTAGTGCTGCCGGGGTGAGCTCCCGTTACTTGTCCCAGCTTCTGCCAACCTAGCAGTTTTGAAAGCACATAAAAATGCAAGTAGAAAAAATAGGGACCACCTTTGGTGGGAAGGCAACAGCGTTCCATGTACCTTTGGCATTGAGTGATGCCAGCCACATGACCATGGAGACAGCTTTGGACAGCGCTGGCTCTTCAGCTTTAAAACGGAGATGAACACTGTCCTCTAGAGTCGGCAAAGACTAGCACGTATGTGCGAGGAGAAACTTTACCTTTACCTATATATAAGCGTAAGCATGAAATAACTATATAATATATAAGCATACATATATATATATATATATATATATATATATATATATATATATATATATATATATATATATAAGTATGAGTATGTAATAACTATATTAATTGGATATAATGAAGAAAACAATAGGACAGGAATGGTAGGCACGCTGGTGCTCTTATGTACGCCCCTTACAGACCTCTTAGGAATGGGGTGAGGTCAATGGTAGATAGTTTTTGGTTGAAGCTTTGGGGATTTGGGGAAGAGATCACAGAATCAGGTAGTTTATTCCAAGCATTAACAACTCTGTTACTGAAGTCATATTTTCTGCAATCAAGATTGAAGCAGTTAACATTAAGCTTAAATCTATTGTGTGCTCGTGTATTGTTGCGATTGAAGCTGAAGTAGTCTTCAACAGGAAGGACGTTGTAATAGATGATTCTACAAGTTAAACTCAGATCATTTCGAAGGCGGCGTAGTTCTAAATTTTCTAAGCCCAGGATTTCAAGTATGGTGGCATAAGGTATTTTGTTGTATTCGGAGGAGTGGAGAACTCTGTGTAAAATATTTCTGGACACGTTCAATTGTATTGATATCAGAAATGTGGTGTGGGTCCCAGACAGATGAGCTGTATTCAAGAATTGGTCTAGCAAATGTTTTATATGCTCTGGTTAGTAGTGTAGTGTTTCTGGAGAAGAAGCTACGCAAGATTAGGTTTACAACTCTTAAAGCTTTTTTTTGCGATGTCAGAAAGCCGAGCACTTTCATGACTAATGAAGGAGAATATTTGTACTTCAGGGCTGAAATGAAGTGTTCCTGGTGCTCTCTGAGCTTGGTTGGTTGTTCTCTGAGCTTATAAGGATCAGCACCGAGGATCCTTCACTTTCATGACTGAAAATTCTGCCAAGAGGATTCGGAGCTCTTCCAGCTTCTCAGTCGCAGTTCCAGCAGAAGCTCCACTTCCCAGCCCAGACAAAGAAGGTGTTGGAATTCATTGTTGGAATGAATTTCTAGGAAACAACTACAGTAGTATTTGTTGTGATCAAGGCCCAAGTAGTGATTACCAAACACAATTCAATCCTGAACAAACTCATTTTATTAGAATGAATTAATTCTCAGCTTAGTCCAAAACAAATTCTTCATAAACAGTCCTTCAGCCTTATCACCAACCTTTGATGTCTTTGGCAACCTGCCAAAGGCTTTTCTTGGCAAAAAGCCCACAAAGTTCAAGAGACTCTGACCAGAAGCAATGGAATCAATGTTGCTTTTCTACAAAGAACCCAACGGCTCGTTGCTGCTCTCTTAAGCCTTATGGATGGGGCCAATCATATTCTGGCCTTACTCCCGTGTTGTCCTTTTTGCTTCAGCTACTCTTATCTTTTGGTAGCTCTTCTCTTGCGTGCACTAGGAACAGGCTCCTCCTGTTCCTCTGCCTCTCTGCTGTCTGCCTCTGGAGGCTCCGGAGTCTGCGCATCACTCCCAGCTGGCCCTGGCCCCATCTCTGCCTCCGATGCAGAGCCCTTGTCCAGGCCTTCCCCTGATTCCAGGACTGGCCCATTGTCCTCCCCAGACTCCTCACTGTCTGACTCTGCTCCCAGGTCCACAGGCTGCTGGCAGACCACAACAGTATTCAGCCAGTAGATGGCAATGTTTACAAGTTTGGACCTATGGTATACAGTACATATACTCTATGCTCTTTTGTTCTAAGTAGGGTTTCCTGTTTCCTGTTACAGTAAAATAGTTGAGCAGTAAAGCACATGGTGACTGTACTCTTTGTTGGTTCTGGGGTGCTATATATAAACAGAATTTCTAACAGAAGGATAGATGGGACTGATATTTGGCTGGTACAAAGTGCCAGGGCATTGCATTCTTTTTTTCCCCCTCTTTTCACAAGAATTCAAAAATTGGTATGTAAGGGACAACATAAAATTGTACATGGCACAGGGCCAGTTATCTCTGGAGCAATGTATCCCCAACACATCTATCGTATCAGATCTCAGAGGATGACGATAGCCTGGGCCCCTTCTATTAACCCATGTTATCTTGTGTGCCCCAAGAGTGCATGGCCTTTATAATGGTGACCCTTGCTGATCCAAATGCCCTCACTCCGATTGGCCTTATTGACTTGACTTTTCCCCTGGTCATTCACGTTACTCAATGTTTTTGTTTGTTTTAGTGATGGAGACTGTGTCATATTTTAAAATGTTGGCACACTCTTTAGTATAAGATGGAGTAAGGGAAAACATGGTCAGGCTTTCAAGGTTTTGTTATTATACGCAAGAAGAAGAAAAATAGAGTTCCAGTGGTGTCCATGATGTTTCTGACCTTGTCCACCTCCAAGGGATGATTTCCAACCTCACCACTATCAGAACTGACTGTGACACATGAATCAAAGAGAAACCAGTTGAGGCAGGGAAAAGTAGCTCATTTTCAGAATGGGACAACTCGCCATGGCTAACTTGCCATGGCTAACTCACTGCTGCCAAGTCACCATAGTCAACTCACTGTGGCCAGCTTGCCAAGGGCCAACCTGCCACAGGACAGCTCACCACAGCCAACTCGTTGCAGGAAAACTGCCCGTGGGACTGTTCAACAATTTCATTATTTAAAATAATTTTAAAAACATTTTAATTTTGGTCCTTCACATTTTATTTTTATCTCTTCTTTTCCATCCTTTCTTTACTAATTCAATTCCACAATTTCTTTGATATTAGGTAACTACAGAGGAATTATTGAGTCTGTCATTTGCACCTCCATAACTGTCTGGTTCGGTTCTGCAACCAACAAGAAAAACACAGACTTCAGAGGATAATTAGAACTGCAGAAAAAATAATTGCTACCAACCTGCCTTCCATTGAGGACCTGTATGCTGCACGAATCAAGAAGAGGGCCGTGAAAATATTTACAGACCCCTCGCATCCTGGATATAAACTGTTTCAACTCCTACCCTCAAAACGATGCTATAGAGCACTGCACACTAGAACAACTAGACACAAGAACAGTTTTTTCCCGAAGGCCATCACTCTGCTAAACAAATAATTCCATCAACACTGTCAAACTATTTACTGAATCTGCACTACTATTAATCTTCTCATAGTTCCCAGAATGGATATTGAAAGTTGCCAATTTGGCTGAGATGGCGAAGATATCAGCCTTTTTGAAAGACAATACGCAAGAAAGATACTTAAAGGAATGGAAAAAATGGATTGACTATATTCAACGTAGATATCAGACTAAGAGTTATCAGACTGTTTTTGAATGATTATGATGTATTATGTTTGATTGCTTTGGGGGGAAGTTAGGAATTGATGATTGTAGGGGTATAATTAAGTTGGGACGAAAATTTTTTTAGCATATGTTTGTTTTACTTTTAACTATACCTTGTGCTTGTTCCGGGAAGTCGGGGAGGGGTTGTGAAGGGAGGGGGGAGGAGGGGGGGAAAGGGGGGGAAAAATTTTGTAAAACTTTTTGAATAAAAAAAAAAAAAAATCTTCTCATAGTTCCCATCACCAATCTCTTTCCATTTATGACTGTATGACTGTAACTTGTTGCTGGCAATCCTTATGATTTATATTGATATACTGACCATCAATTGTGTTGTAAATGTTGTACCTTGATGAACGTATCTTTTCTTTTATGTACACTGAGAGCATATGCACCAAGACAAATTCCTTGTGTGTCCAATCACACTTGGCCAATAAAAATTCTATTCTATTCTATTCTATTCTATTCTATTCTATTCTATTCTATTCTATTCTATTCTATTCTATTCTATTCTATTCTTTTGTCCCGTGGCTACTTGGCCATGGTAATTTGTCCGTGGCGAGTTGCCCTGGTCCCCCACTCAGTGCCCACATGATAGCAGTGTTCCAATATTTGAGAGGCTGATGCAGAGGGGTCAAGCTATTTTCCAAGGCACCTGAAGGCCAGACAAGGAATAATGGATGGAAACTGATCAAGGAGAAATTCAACCTAGAAATAAGGATAATTTTTCTGACAGTGAGAATAATCAACCAATGGAACAGTTTGACTTCAGAAGTTGTGGGAGCTTCATCACTGGAAGCTTTCAAAGAGAGACTGGACCAGGGGTGAAATCCAGCAGGTTCTGACAGGTTCTGGAGAAACAGTAAGCGGAAAATTTGAGAACTGGTAGCGGAAATTTTGAGTAGTTCGGAGAACCGGCAAATACCACCTCTGGCTACCCCTAGGAGGAATGGAGATTTTGCAGTATCCATCCCCTGGAGTGGGGTGGGATTGGAGATTTTGCAATATCCTTCTCCCAGGAGTGGAGAGGGAATGGGGATTTTGCAGTATCCTTCCCCTGCCACGCCCTCCAAGCCACGCTCACAGAACTGGTAGTAAATAAATTTGAATTTCACCACTGGACTGGACTACCATCTTTCAGAAATGGTGTAGGGTCTCCTGCTTGGGTGGGGGGTTAGACTAGATGACCTACAAGGTCCCTTTCAACTCTGTTAATCTGTAATCTGTAAACCACTTTAGGGATTTTATCCAAAGGCAACAAAGAAATACAAGAGATGACGTGCAAATGTGAATCTGGGTACAATGAGAAACACACCTCAACTGTCCAGTAAGATTGCTATTTTGGAAAAAGTTGTCCTTGGTTATCCAATGGAATCTCATAGCTAAATCTTCACAAAGCACACAAATTTCTCTGCAAATAAGCCGAAGAAATATTGCTTTCCTTCAGTAGCATCTGAATCACACTGAGTTAAACGCTTTGTCATTTTGTTGCTCTAGCTTTAGGGGAATATTCTGTTTCCCCCCCCCCCTGCCTTATTGGTTGCCAGAGATAGAGGGGGTATCTCTTTCCATCCAAACAGAAGGGGAATACATATGCCCGCATGATCATCATCTCCGCAGTCCTTCATTCAGGGCATGGAAAATTGAGCAAGATGCATGGATTTTCTGCAAGAATGGATTTCAGCTCTCGCATGTAATGTTAATATGTAAAATTTGGCCATTAAAGAGGGAAGTATGAAAAATGCAACAACTATGTGATTAGAAAGTTTTTTACTTACTGGAAGGGAAATTTCAAAACAAACTGTTTCGGTGGCAGGTATTAACCATTCTATATAAAATGTCCTCCTTTAAATTCTCTCCACAACACTATTTTCTCTGACAACAGATCTCCTCCTCCCATCCCACTCCTCTTCCTTCTTACCCTCCACCTCCTCACTTTTACCCTCCTCCTCCCTCTCCTCCTCTTCCTCCCCTTTCTCCTTCTCCTCCACTCCGCCTTCTCACCCTCCTTCTCCTCCCCTCCTCCCCCTCCCCCTTTTCCTTCTCCCCCTCCTCCTCCTCCCCTCCTCCTCCTCCCCGCCTTCTTTTCACCCTCCTTCTCCTACTCCTCCCATCCTCCCCTCTCTTCCTTCTCACCCTCCTCCTCTTCCTCCCCTTTCTCCTCCTTCTCCGCCTCCTCTCCTCCTCCTCCCTCTTCCTTCTCACCCTCCACCTCCTCCTCCTCCTCCCCTTCCTCCTCCCGTCCTCCTCCCCTCCTCTTTCTTTTCACCCTTCTTCTTCTAATCCTCCCATCCTCCTCCCCCTCTTCCTTCTCACCCTACTCCTCTTCTTCCCCTTTCTCCTCCTCATCCTCCTCCCTCTTCCTTTTCACCCTCCTCCTCATCATCATCTTCCTCCTCCCTATCCTCTTCTTCCTCCGCTTTCTCCTTCTCCTCCTCCTCCCGTCCTCCTCCCCCTCCTTCTTCTTCCCCTCCTTCCCCACCTCCTCCTCCTCACCATCACCTTCCTCTTCCTTCTCCTCATTCTCCTCCTCATCTTCATAATCATTATGTAGCATATATTATATCAGGAGAGGTCATTTTAACTTCAGGGTCATTCCAGGAAATACCATAAACGTTCCTGAACGGGATGTACAAACAAACAAAAATAAACAAACAAACCAAGCAATTATTATAGGTTATAGGATTGTCAGTCTTATTCAAAGCTATACAACTCATGCAAAATTGTGATTCAGTTAGTTTCATCTCACTGAAGAGGAATCCTGTATGAAATGAAATCTAAATAAAATTTCTCTTTCCCTAGACAACGATACATCATGCCTCCTGAAACCATTTCCTTACAAGTATCAATTTACAAATGGCACTTTACATAAGCTACTACTCCGGGTTAAACCCTTGCTTTGATTCGCTTCCTCTTAGCACACCGAGTGCGATTCTGAAAGTGCAGCTCTCCGATAAATAGCGAAATAAATATATAAAGTTTTTAAACAGACAACCGAAATATATTAAAGGTCAGAGCCCTCCAGCTTGCAAAGCTGACAGCAGGGGAGGAAATGCAGAGATCTGACCTTTTTCTCGGGGACAAGAGGCAGGGGCATAGAAGCCTTGGGAAGACATTGAGTGGTGAGCCCTGGGGTCTTGAAACAGCCCAGAAAGAAATGAGAAATGGTCAGTGAGTGATTTGGCCATCCCATGAGAGATATGGACAAAACCTCAGGCCCTCTTACTTGTAACCTGCAAGTAAAGCAACAGCAGCGAGTGAACAGGCCATGCCTCCTTTCCAGTGTACTCTGCTAGCGGTGCCAAACTGGTGACGGGAAGCTGGACAAGGCTTAAAAGGTACAGGTTCCCCTCGCACGTATGTGCTAGTCGTTCCCGACTCTAGGGGGCGGTGCTCATCTCCGTTTCAAAGCCGAAGAGGTAGCGCTGTCCGAAGACGTCTCCGTGGTCACGTGGCTAGAATGACTAAATGCCAAAGGCGCACGGAACACAGTTACCTTCCCACCAAAGGTGGTCCCTGTTTTTCTACTTGCATTTTTTACATGCTTTTGAACTGCTAGGTTGGCAGAAGCTGGGACAAGTAACGGGAGCTCACCCCATTATGCAGCCCTAGGGATTCGAACCGCCAAACTGCTGACCTTTCAATAGACAAGCTGAGCATCTTAGCCACTGAGCCACCACGTTCCCCCTAAGGACAAGGCTACGAAATGGCAATTATGAGAAGGGGAGGGGGACCTTTATTTATTTATTCATTCATTTACAAATAACTCAAGATAGTGAACATATCAAAACACCTTCCTCCTATTTTCCCCATGACAACAATCTTCTGAGGATGAGTTGGACTGAGAGAGAGAGTGACTAATTCAAGATCACACAACCCACAAGATGGGTCTTGATCTCATGGTCTCTTGCTTTCTAGCCTGGTGCTTTAACCACTAGACCAAACTGGTTCTTTTCTCTCAGTTCATGGAAGGGCATCTCCTCATCCACTCTCCTCTTTCAGTCTCATATTCAATGACTGACTCAGCCTTAGCCCCTTGTTTGCAAGACTGAGAGAATGGTAGTTGGTGAGAGATGATAGATACACTGTAGATACACACACACACAGAGAGAGAGAGAGAGAGAGAGACAGAGAGAGACAGAGAGAGAGAGAGAGAGAGACTTTCTTGGAACGAATGAATGAAGATATTCCCTTTTCCATGATGGAGTCTTCATTCCCACATGCCAGGAGATGCCCTATTGGAGTTCCTACAAGTTATACGGTTGTGTTCATTCATGTTGTTTCCTTGTGCCCTGAAATAAGCAACACTTCACTTCACTTTATTTCTGAGTCTAGAGGAAAATGAACCAGAGTCTGTCACCATGAGGCAACATACCTTTGGGCTAAAAATTTAAAATCGACTTTGTTTTGTGGTTTATTACATGGCTGTCTGGGTTTCTGATACATGTTGTTTGGGGGTAATTTTAAACCTGTATGCCTTACAATTCATTTAATGAGGAAGCTTTCGCTCTTGCAGTATGTTTACTCAAAGCTCCATCGCCAAAGGAAAAATATAGCAGTAAAAAAATGCAATTCTTGAGTGACATTTGTTTCAACTGCATCTACTGTCAGATTGATTGACAAGATCTGCTTTCCAATAGAGAAAGGGGCCAACTGCAACCTGGAACAGCACCTGCCCATAGGAATGAAGAAATTATGGGAGAAAAATTATAAACTAACGATGTCAGCAGCCTATAAGGAAAACCTCTACAAGATGTTTTTTTTTATTGAAAAGGTTTTAACAAACAAAAATATTTTTCCCCCTTTCCCCCCCTCTCACCCTCAAAACCCCCTTCCCCCCTCCCTTCACCCCCCCCCCAGCTTCCCGGGTCAATCACAAGGTATTGTTATACATAAACCAAACATAGAGTAAAATTTTCCCTTCTAATCCAGTTAACTTCATCCGAGTCTTTTCATTTCCTAACCTCCCCCATTACATTCTAAAATAATACATCCTAATTATTCAAAGGCTGTTATGTATCTTTAAATATTTTGGCGGGAAACAAGCACGTTGCTGATTGGTTGAAGCCGCCGGTTGAACAGTATATAAGGAGAGGTTTTTCCCCAGCCAGGCTGCTGGGTTCACCCTATATTAAAGAGCTGTTGTCACTACCCTGGTCTCCAGCCTCACATTTCCCGAACTTAACATTGGCGACGAAGGTGGGATCTCGAGGCTAAGGAGCACCAGAACCGAGCTGAAGCACGAAGAACCGAACCCAGCAAACACAGGGCAGAAAACGCGGAGATGGCCAGCTACACTCCGCCCGCGCCGTTTGACCCGGCCAGAGAGAAATGGCGAACGTACATGACCCGTTTCGAAAGTTCCCTAGAAGCAAACGAACTGCAAGGAGTTCCAGACAACCGCAAAAGGGCTTATTTCTTGAGCCACTGCGGTCCCGAGGTCATCGACATCGCGAAGCCCTGGCAGAGCCAACGCCGGTACAATCGGTATCGTGGCAAACTCTGCAAACCCTGCTAAAAACCATTTCGCGCCAACGCCGCCCAAATACGCGGCGGGCGCTTTGAATTTGGAGCGAGCAGCAGAGGGCGAATCCATCAGCGACTACATGGCCGCCCTGAGGAAAGCCTCCAAAGACTGTGGGTACCGAGATTTGGACGAGGCGCTGCTAGAGCAACTCATCCGGGGTCAGAGACATGCGCTATGGAGGCGGCTGCTATCAAAAGCAATCTATCGCTGGCAAACGCCTGGACGAAGCCAGAGCCCATGAAATGTCCACCCAAGCGGCGGAGACCCTGCAAAAGCCACTCACACCAAAGGCGAGCAAAGTCAACCCCGTGCACCAAGAAGAGATCCAGACCGAATCCGACGGTGAGGATGAGGAAGGGTTTGTCAACCGAGAAACGCGCAAAGAAGACCGGGAGGAATGCGGAAGTTGCGGAGGTCAACACCAGCGCCAACGCTGCAAGTTCAAGGACGCTACATGTCGGCGATGCGAGAAGAAGGGCACCTAGCTCAAGTCTGTCGAGCACCCCAACCTTCCCGCCGAAAATTCAAACCGACCAATCAGAGCGGGATCGGCAAGGCGACCCGCGATTGGCTCAAACAAAAAGGCGCGATTCAATCAAACGACTGTGATCATAGGCCGCGCCACAACCCGGGTAGAGAAGAAAATCTTCACCAAGCCCAAAATAGAAGGAGTACGGTGCCGACTCGAAGTGGACACCGGGTCAGCGATCACCATCATGTCCTGGGACACTTTGGCAAAGGCGTTGCCATCAGTCGCAAAGCGCCACCTGCAAACTCAACGGCTACGAGTCCACGACTACCAAGGGAATCGCATCCCTGTTCGAGGGACCACCGCTGTCCGAGTCGAGTACGGACCACACAAGAAGACCCTGCCCATCACGATCGTCGAAGGGACCCTGCCTAGCTTGTTGGGACTAGACTGGTTCCGTGCGTTGGGCATGGGAGTGACTGGCATCTACAGAAGTGACTGTAACCTAAAAGACACACTCATGCACGAGTTCGAAGATGTCTTCAAGGACTGCCTGGGCAAGTACAAGGGGACCCCTATTTCCTTCAACTTAGACCCCCAGGTAGCCCCCATTAGGTTAAAGGCAAGGAGAGTCCCTTTTGCCCTTAAACCTAAGATTGACAAGGAGCTAGATAAGCTCATAAATCAGGGAATTCTGGTGCCAGTCGATCACGCAAAGTGGGAGACGCCAATCGTCACCCCAGTAAAACCAGATGGGTCAGTTAGAATCTGCGCTGACTACAAGGCGACGTTAAACAAAGCCTTACAGAAAAGCGCTTACCCGGTCCCCGTGGTGCAACACTTGCTGCACTCGTTGGGGCAAGGGCAAGTCTTTGCAAAGTTAGACTTGGCTCAAGCCTATCAACAACTGCCCGTAGACGCCAACACAGCCGAAGCCCAAACGATTGTAACTCACAGAGGTGCGTTCAAGTGTACCCGATTACAATTTGGGGTAAGTGTGGCACCGGGGCTGTTCCAAAATTTGATGGAACGACTTCTGCAAGGGCTCCCAGGGGTTGTCCCCTACTTCGATGATGTATTGATATCAGGGGAAAATTTAGAGGAATTGGGGGAGCGCTTGAGAAAAGTTCTGGGCATTTTCCGGTCAGCCGGACTAAAGGTTAAAGTGAACAAATGCCAGATAGGGGTAGAATCCGTCGAATTCTTGGGCTACCGAATAGACAAGAAAGGAATTCACCCCACTGAGAGCAAGGTCAAGGCAATCAGAAAGGCTCCAGCGCCCAAAAACAAAACAGAGCTACAGGCATTCCTGGGGCTAGTGAATTTTTACGCGGTCTTTTTAAAAAACAAGGCGACCGTTGCTGAGCCGCTGCATAAGCTTCTGGGAAAGAATACTGTTTGGTCTTGGGGAAAGTCGGAAGCTAGGGCTTTCGAAGCAGTAAAAAACCTACTCTCGAGCGATAGCCTACTGATCCAATATCATAGCTCATTGCCATTATTACTGGTTTGCGATGCCTCCCCATACGGGGTGGGTGCTGTGCTCAGCCACAGACTCCCAAACGGCACAGAAGCCCCAATAGCCTTCTACTCCAGAACGATGTCCTCGACAGAGAGGAACTATAGCCAGTTGGATAAGGAAGCGCTAGCAATTGTGTCAGGGGTAAAAAAGTTTCATGAATATGTTTTGGTAGAGACTTTGAAATTGTGACTGACCATAGACCGCTGTTAGGATACTGGCTGGCGACCGCCCAACGCCTGTGGCACTTTCGCCACGATTGACCCGATGGACTATCTTCTTAGCCGCTTATTCCTACAAGCTGCAGCATCGACCGGGAAAAGAAGTGGGGCATGGACGCTTTAAGCAGATGCCCACTACCAGGGGCGATCGAAGACCCCACTCCGGGACGCCCATCCTGCTAATTGACTCTTTGGACTCTGGCCCAATCACATCTAAGGAGGTGGCTCGGGCATCATACCGGGACATTACTTTGAGGACTGTACTCGGTTGGGTACAAAGAGGGTGGCCCGCTGCGCCGGGCGAGCATTTTAAGGAATTTGAAAAAAAACGTGGGGAACTGTCGGCTCAAGGGGGGTGCCTGCTATGGGGAGATCGAGTGGTGATCCCGGAGAAATTGAGGGAAAAGGTATTGGACCTTCTCCACGAGGGTCACCCAGGGATCGTAAGGATGAAGGGGCTAGCGAGAAGCTATGTGTGGTGGCCCTTAATGGACTCAGAAATTGCTGAAAGGGTAGGGAAATGCCAGGCTTGCCAAGAGTCCAGACCTCTACCCCCAACGGCCCCAGTCAGGGAATGGGACAAACCCCAAGGGCCCTGGTCAAGAATCCACATCGATTTTGCCGGCCCCTTCCACGGCCAAACCTTCTTAGTGGTAGTCGACGCCTTCTCTAAATGGCTGGAAATCATTCTCATGAGATCCATGACAGCCGAGGCGGTAATCGCAGCCCTACGGCACCTGTTTGCAACCCACGGGCTGCCCGACACGCTAGTATCCGATAACGGCCCGCAATTCACGGCAACCCAGTTTGAGGAATACTTGGCAGATGAGGGCATCCGACATGCCCTCTCTGCGCCTTTCCACCCTGCGTCGAATGGCCTTGCAGAGCGTTCAGTCCGGAGTGCTAAGGAGGCATTGTCCAGGCTCAAGCCAGGCGACTGGCAAACAAAGATAGATTTCTTTCTGGCCGTTCAGCATAGAACCCCCAGCACTGTTACAGGCAGAAGCCCAGCCGAGTTATTGATGGGACGGAAGCTCCGGTGCCCACTTGACCGTTTAAATCCCCACTACATACCAGAGGGTTACAAGGGGGAACTGGAAAAAACTAGAGAAATGGGCATAGGCGACCGAGTGTGGGCCCGCAACTATGGGGATGGCCCAAGTTGGCTAGCAGGGCAAATCATAAAAGCAACCGGTCCAAAATCATACTTAGTTGAGTTAAAAGACAACCGAGTATGGAGGCGCCACATAGATCAGATAAGGAAACGAATAGCAGAAAAACCCGAGCTAAATGAGGCAGATCATGACCACTCATTATTTGAACCCACAGCTGACCACAACCCGGGGGAGGCGCAAGACTTAGCTGAGTTCCCGGAGGTCCAGCGACGCCATCAGGCTCCTGATGGAAACAGCAGGGAAAACTCTGCAAGTAATCCAAGGCCGGATGGCCTAGAAAAAGAGTCTGCAAGTAATCCAGGGCCGGATGGCCTAGAGAAAGAGCTAGGAGGAGCAAACAGCCCCTCTGACCAGCTCAACCCACTCCCAAGGACTGAACCGCGCAGGTCCGAAAGAATCAGGAGACGCCCAGGTTATTTGCGTGACTACGTCGAAAAATAACATGTAAATAATATGTAAATAGAGGTAAAGTGTTTTCTGGGAGGGGAGGAGTGTTATGTATCTTTAAATATTTTGGCGGGAAACAAGCACGTTGCTGATTGGTTGAAGCCACCGGTTGAACAGTATATAAGGAGAGGTTTTTCCCCAGCCAGGCTGCTGGGTTCACCCTATATTAAAGAGCTGTTGTCACTACCCTGGTCTCCAGCCTCGTTACTTCCCGAACTTAACACAATCTGATATCTCTTAATCTGATATCTGTTTTGTAAATAATCAATCCATTTTTTCCATTCAATTAAATATCTTTCCTGCGTATTGTCTTTCAAAAAGGCTGAGATTTTAGCCATCTCAGCCAAGTTAGTAACAAGATGTTTTATCATTGGCATTTACCCCCAGCGAGATTGGCCAAAATGTTTCCAAATCATTCACCTGAATGTTGGAGATATAGTTATAAACAGGGAACTTTCTACCACATGTGGTGGATCTACCCCAAAGCCAGAAAGTATTGGCATAAAATAAGGGAATGGTTGGAAGAAATTACTGAACAAAAGATCAAATTGAAGAAGAACTATTTTTATTAGGCATTATAGATGGAAAAATGGCTAAAAAATTTCAATATATAATATAACAGCATATATAATATTACTGCATCTGCACCTCTATAACTGTCTGGTTTGGTTCTGCAACCCAACAAGACAGACACAGACTTCAGAGGATAATTAGAACTGCAAAAAAAAAAAAATGCTACCAACCTGCCTTCCATTGAGGACCTGTATACTGCACGAGTCAAAAAGAGCGCTGTGAAAATATTTACAGACCCCTCGCATCCTGGACATAAACTGTTTCAACTCCTACCCTCAAAACGATGCTATAGAGCACTGCACACCAGAACAACTAGACACAAGAACAGTTTTTTCCCAAACGCCATCACTCTGCTAAACAAATAATTCCCTCAACACTGTCAAACTATTCACTAAGTCTGCATTATTATTACTATTAGTCTTCTTATCGTTCCCATCACCCATCTCCTTCCACTTATGACTGTAACTTTGTTGCTTGTATCCTTACAATTTATACTGATATTGTTTCCTGATTACTTATTTGTAGCTATGGCTGTCATTAAGTGTTGTATCATTAAGTGTTAAATTTGTACCCTATGACTATCATTAAGTGTTGTAAGTATTGTACCTTGATGAAGGTATCTTTTCTTTTATGTACACTGAAAGCATATGCACCAAGACAAATTCCAATCACACTTGGCCAATTAAAAAAAAATTCTATCTATTCTATTCAACCAGAACCGTTTTCGCTCAAAATTGGAAACAGATTAATATTCCTTCAGAGGCAATGATAATAAGAAAAATACATGAGTGTGCAGAGATGGATAGGTTGACTATGGAATTGAAAGAGAGGGAAAAATAGGAGTACTACCAAGTTTGGAGTAGATGGTATATATGGCTAGAGAATAGGAGTAAAATTACTGTATAAGAACTATATAATATTGATGATAATACGATTGTATCGTAGTTACGTGTAAACATTACTATAATTCAAACGACTGTATAATATAGGATAGTGAACCATAGAAATAGAAATAGAACTTATGTAAATGTGACTGTTATGGATGATATTGATACTGATATGGAAATGCGGTAATAAGTGAAAAATGTGTGTTTTGTTTTTTAATGTTGAAAATGTTTAATAAAAATATTTTTTTTAAATAAAGGAATGCAGAAGCACCTGATGCAGTGGTGTGATTCAGCCAGTTCGTACCGGTTCAAGCGAACCGGTTGTTAAATTGATCCACTGTATCAAATCTGCTTTCAAAGTGAATCCTGGGCACTGTTATGTCCCCCTCCCCGCTTCACAGAGTAAATGCAAGACGCGTGTTTCCCAGTCTTTTTATTTGCTACAGACCTGATGTCAAGCTACCTCCGACGATAAAAAGGAAAGAATTCACCTTGACTTCATTTGGAATGAAAACAAGTACTTTTACTTTTACAGTCTGGATTGCAGCCAAGCAAAGCTGGAACTGAGACAAAATATAGCTAACATATCATATCCCCCCAATTGTCCCTCCTCCTCCAGGAGGTCAGGCTGGTCTGGTCCAATGCCAACTCCTTCACGGCCCCTCGTGGTAATCTTCTTCCACAGGTCTCTGGATGTCAGTCAACTTAGGAATGCAGTGTCGGTTAGAAAAGCGCGCTGATAACACAGTAGTTAATCATCCTCCCCTGTTATGTCAGCCGACACCCTTAATAGGCTCCTTTCCTTCACCCTGGACGGAGGTATGATACATCTCATTTCCTTAACAGTTTATAATACAGAAATAAACATTTTACATTCTATCTACTGATATAATCATTCTATATGAAGATTGGAGTGGAGGCTGACATTCGCCCTCCTGCAACAAGGACGCCAGTCCTAGAAAGAAAAAGAGAAGTTAGGGTTTGTCAGGATATTTTTATAGAATTGTGCTATCTTTTCCGATGCACGAACATCTTCTTTGTTCACCCATTCAGCTTCGGATAATGGGAAGTGTTTCCAGGAAATAAGATATTGAACCTTATTTCTATGTTTTCTTGAATCTAAAATTTCTTTTATTTCAAAGTGTTGTTCTCCCTCTATGAGAATTGGTATAGGAGGGGGTGTACGGTTAGGACGGAAAGTAGACGTGTGTTCAGGTTTCAGCAAACTCACATGGAAAACGGGGTGGATTCTTCTAAGCGTTTTTGGTAAATCTAGTTGTACCGTCACGGGATTGATGATTTTTACTATGGGGAAAGGTCCCACATATTTGGGTCCAAGTTTCTTAGATTTTTGAGTGGTTTGAAGATATTTGGTGGATAGATAAACCTTATCGCCCACTTGATATTTGTTCTCAGGGGACCTTTTTTTATCTGCTTGTTTTTTATGCGCACGGTGGCTGTCGATCGCTTATGCAGTCATTTTCCATGTGCTTTGTATTTGATCTATCCATTCTGACAAAGAGGAAACAGTAGTTTCTTCCTTTGGGAGTTCCGAGATAGGAACAAAATCTTGACCTGAAGCTATTTTAAAAGGAGTAAATCCCGTGCTACTATGAATTGAGTTGTTGTAGGCAACTTCAGCAAAAGGTAAGAGATCTGCCCAATTGTCTTGCTGGTAGTTAACATAACATCGCAGATATTGTTCTAGTACAGAGTTCGAACGTTCACAGCTTCCATTAGTTTGAGGATGATGAGAAGAGCTTAATCCTTAGGCGGAACCAATGAGTCGTAAAATTCTTTCCAAAACTGAGAAGTGAATTGAACTCCTCGATCTGAAATGATGCGATCAGGAACTCCGTGAAGTCTATAAATGTGCTGTACAAACAACTTTGCTAGAGTCTTTGAGGAGGGTATTTTCGAACATGGAATAAAATGGACTTGTTTTGGAGAAAAGGTCAGTCACAACCCATATAACAGTATTGCCTGAACTTTCAGGTAATTCCACTATGAAATCCATGGATATTTCTTTCCATGGGGTTCCTGGTCTGGCTACTGTTTGAAGTAGTCCAGGAGGTTTTCCCGGAGGTCTTTTGGATGATGCACAAATAGGGCAACTTGCTACATATGCTTGAATGTCTTTTAAGACTTGGCCACCAAAATTGTCTTTTAAGAAGATGCAAAGTTTTCACAAATCCAAAATGCCCTGCCATTTTGGCATCATGGCATCGTTGTAGGATGGTTTCTCTGAGTGATAGAGGAACATATAGTTTTGTTCCAATCCAAGCTAGTCCATCACGGAGTGTGCATTCATGGAATGAGTTAAGTACCAGTCATCGGTGTTTAAAGCTTCTTTAAACGACTTGGTTAGTTCATCTGGGAGTGAGGGGTCAGCTTTGAGTGGCTTCTAGTTATTGCTGGGGCTGCTAACTGTTGTAACGGGAAGTATTGGTTGAACCACCGGAGCGAGTGCAATTGTATTGGGGTAAACGTGAGAGAGCATCTGCCAAGAAGTTTTTCCCCCCAGGAATATAATGTAAAGTAAAATTAAAGCGGTTAAAATATTGAGCCCAGCGGGCTTGTTTAGGTGAAAGTTTTCTAGGAGTCTTTAGAGCTTCTAGATTTTTGTGATCAGTCCAAACTTCAAAAGGATGATTTGAACCTTCTAAGAATTGTCTCCATGTCCGTAGAGCCCAATGAACTGCAAATGCTTCCTTTTCCCAAATAGCCCATCGCCTTTCAGTTTCAGTCAATTTTCGAGAAGTGAAAGCACAGGGTTGTAAATTACCATCAGCATTGTTTTGGAGCAGGACGGCTCCGACTGCTACATCACTTGCATCAGCTTGTATTACAAAAGGAACATCCATGTCAGGGTGCTTTAAAATAGGTTCGGCGGCAAAGAGTCGTTTTAATTTTTCAAATGCAGCTTGACATTCCATTGTCCATTCGAGAGGTAATGATGGCTTGGGTTTCGTGTCTCTTCAGTTGAGGAAATACTTGGCAGTGACCGTGCAAAGGCCTGCCAAGTTCTGAGTCTGTTATCTCGTATCCAAGATCTGTTGCCAAAACTCACTGACAAAGTCTGTTAACCCTCCGACAACCGAGCTGCAGTGCACCCTCGGTAGCTTTTTTGTCCGTCACAAGGGCCACATGGCAGCTCCACCCACTTTTATACCCTGTGGGGTGTGGCTCAGTGACTCAGCAATCTCTGAGCCTGCCACACCTTTTCCTCTGTTGTGCATACTTATCTTTACATCGCTGCCTCAGATCAATCCAGGATTGATCGTCTGCAGCTGGGACTTGAGGCATTGCCAGGGAGGAGGAAGGTGCGGGAGAGGGAGGCCTTGTCAGCTCCTCCTCCTGGTCTGCAGCTAGAACTTGGGGCAGTGCCAGCGAGGAGGGTCCTGGTGAGGGAGGCCTTGCTGGCTCCTCTCCCTCACTTTCCGAGTCACTCTCCTCCATGAGAACAGACTTGAGGGCCGGAGTCACAACAGGCGCAGTGCTGTGCTGCAATGGAGAAAGAGGCAATGGAGTGGCCAATGCAAGGGAAGGAGGAGGCTGCTTTCCCTCTTTCTCCTCTCTGTTCCTTCCTTCTCTTGTGCCAGCCACTCCATTGCCCATTTCTCCATTGCAGTGCAGCGCCCAGGATTCACTTTGATAGTAGATTTGATGGGGAGGGCAGGGGCGAAATGCTCCTGGTTTGGCCCGGATCGGCCAATCCGGTAGCGATGGCGGTGGGGGGTTCGGAGAAACTGTAGCAAAAATCCCTGGCCCTCCACCCATCCCACCCAATGCCCAATCACCCGTTTCCCTGCTTGCCACTTCTTTAAAAAAATGCTTTTAAAAGGTTAAAAAAAAGGCTCTGATGATCCCAGCTGAGCTGCCTGATCGTCAGAGCCGGAGTTTTTTTACTTTTAAAAGCATGTTTTTTTACAACCTATTCGGTGGAATAGGTTGCAAAAAAAAAGCTTTTAAAACGTAAAAGAAGAGGCTCTGACGATCCCAGCTGAGTTGCCTGATCATCAGAGCCTTTTTTTACTTTTAAAAGCATTTTTTTACAACCTATTCGGTGGAATAGGTTGCAAAAAAAAAGCTTTTAAAACGTAAAAGAAGAGGCTCTGACGATCCCAGCTGAGCTGCCTGATCATCAGAGCCTTTTTTTACTTTTAAAAGCATTTTTTTACAACCTATTCGACCAAATAGATTGTTAAAAAAAAGCTTTTAAAAGTTAAAAAAAAGGCTCTGGCGATCCCAGCTGAGCTGCCTGATCATCAGAGCCTTTTTTTTAACCTTTTTTTTTTTGGCCAAATAGGTTGTAAAAAAAATGCTTTTAAAAGTAAAAAAAAAAAAGGTTCGTGTGCCACATCTGATCACCCCACCCCCCGCATGGTGTTCTACTTACCCCGTGCTTCCTTTTGGCGTGCACTGCGCGTGTGCACTTTGCATTTGGTGCTTGGTGTGCACCGCGCATGCGTGTAGTAAACCAGTTCAGATTTCATCACTGGAGAGGAGGTTATTTATTTTATTTATTTATTTATTTTGTCAAACACAGTATATATAAGTATAAGCATGAAATAACCATACGAATTGGATACAATCAAAGGGAATATTAGGACAGGAACAATAGGCACGTTGGTGCTCTTATGCACACCCTTTATAGACCTCTTAGGAATGGGGTGAGGTCAACAGTAGACAGTCTTAGGTTAAAGCTTTGGGGGTTTTGGGAAGAGACCACAGAGTCAGGTAGTGCATTCCAGGCATTAACAACTCTGTTACTGAAGTCATATTTTCTACAATCAAGATTGGAGCGGTTCACTTTAAGCTTAAATCTATTGTGTGCTCGTGTATTGTTGCGATTGAAGGTGAAGTAGTCTTTGACAGGAAGGACATTGTAGAAGATGATTTTATGAGTTAAACTCAGGTCGTGCCGAAGGCGGCGGAGTTCTAAATTTTCTAAACCCAGGATTTCAAGTCTGGTGGCATAAGGTATTTTGTTGTGATCAGAGGAGTGGAGAACTCTTAACAACTGGTTCGCCCAGGGTCAGGCTGGCCGTCATGGGAGGCTCGTCCCACATGTGCTTTGGAGTTGGAGGATGGAGATGGGCCACGCCTCCCACGACAGCCAACCTGACCCTGGGTGAACCGGTTGTTAAATTATTTGAATCCCACCACTGACCTGATGATAAGTGTGGAAAAGAGGTCAACCAGGAGCTACTACAACATCAAGTGCCTCTGTGTTCCTACAAGAACAGGCTGACATCAGTACTCCTAAGAGTAGCAAGTCTCAGTGTTATTTTCCATCCTCCGTCTGCCTGTCCCAAGCCTGCTGTTCTGTCTCCCTCCAAATTCCTTCTGGTGTGCTCAGTATTCAGCAAAAGGCTCTGCACATCTGCTGAAACAAGAAACAAGCTTAATTACTCCTGGGATTTTAGCCCATCTGTAGAACACGATGAGCACTTGCTATCCTCCTTTTTATTTTTTTCCCAAGGGATATTCATTAATCCCATCAATGGCATTGGAAAGATGTAGAACAGAGGCCTGGAGTAATTACAAAGTGCTTGGTTCAATAGAAGAGCACAGGAAGATAATGATGGCTGATTGTGTCCCCATCATCGTCATTGCATTGAGGAGCTGAAGGCTTCTTGCAAATGACAGCTGGCTGACGAACCTGGTACGAAAAAGAAGTAGGAAAATTGAAACACCCAGAGAAAAGGGTTCTGTGAGCAGCAGCATCTCACTTCCTGGATCCCTCAGAGTGTTTGGGAAGAAGACGAAGCTAAATAATTTCAGAAACAGAAAGAGAGAGAGAGAAGGAGAGAGAGAGGAGAGAGGGAGGGAGGGAGGGAGGGAGGAAGAGAGGGAGAGGGAGGGAGGGAAGGAGAGAGAGGGAGAGAGGGAGGGAGGGAGGAGAGAGGGAGAGAGTGAGGGGGAGGAGAGGGAGAGAGAGAGGGAAAGAGGGAAAGGGAGAGGGGGAGAGAGAAAGAGGGAGGAAGGAGAGAGGGAGGAGGAGGAGGGAGGAGAGGGAGGGGGAGAGAGAAAGGGGAAAGGGAGAGAGAGAGAGGGAGGAAGGAAGGAGAGAGGAGAGGAGGGAGGAGAGAGAAGGAGAGGGAGGGAGGGAGAGAGAAGAGAGGAAGAGAGGGAGGGGGAGGAGAGGGAGAGAGAGAGGGAAAGGGAAAGGGAGAGGGGGAGAGAGAGAGGGAGGGAGAGAGGCAGAAAGAGAGAGGGGGGGCACACTGATGATGTTACCTAGTTTGGGTAATGAAACATCTGCAAGAAAACAACCAAGCTCAGAGAGCACCAAGAAACTCATTTCAACCCCGAGCCACAAATCTTTTCCTTTATCAGTATACATACACACGAGCGGCGTGATAGCCTACTGGTGAAGATGCTTGCCTCCCATTCAGAAGGTTGTTAATTCAATCCTAGATAATCCTAGATGTTTCTCTGTCAGGGCACAAAGAGAAAATATCTGCTGCGAACTCCATGTGGGCATCAGGAAGGGCATCTTGCCAGTAAATGCTCAGATGCATCCAGTCAATCCAACTCCACCTGAATTAAAGGGACTACAGGGTTGTAAAAACAAAACAAAACAAAACATAGCTATACATAAACACACTCCAATGGACTTCATCAGGAATTAATTCTTAAGAAAACATAGATTCAATGTGCAGACATTCCCATGCTATGATTGCTAAAATTCTGATAAATAAGCTGTTTATGATTTTTTAAATGCACATCAGTTCGGTCAATAGACCAAACAATTAAAATCTGTTCAACAACTATATAGTCTTAATGACTGTGTTGTTTTTAAGGAATTCTTAACAAATTTTCACTTCTCAGTTCTGTGTTATATTCATTCAGTCTTCACAACTATTCATTTTCTGGGAAAAAAAAAGAATTTCATCTAAAAATGAATTGAAGGTACAAGAACCAAATGAACTAACATTGTCTGTTCCCGATGAATAAACACACATCTAGAGAGAGAGAGAGAAAAGAGCATTTTAAAAGCACAATCAATTTATCCAATTTTCCCATTAGACTTTCCTGACTCTAAAATCAGTTTGGGGATTCTGTTGTTTACGGTTAGACTTATAATAAGCACATGAATTATACTTTGAGAACATAAAACATAAACCAGAAAAGACAAGCATTTCCACGTAGATCGGTTTATAGGAATTACCCCAGGCAAGGCTAGTGGTTGAAAAAAACCCATCATTGGAAGTTTTTAAGAAGAGATTGGACAACCATTTGTCTGAAATGGTATAGGGCGGGGGTGTCAAGCTCAAGGCCTGGGGGCCGGCTGTTGTGTCTGCACCCCCAAGCCTGGCCCCCTGCCAGAAAGTGACTTGGAAAGTGAGGGGGAAGGGCCATCAGGACTTACCTCGGGAGCACCGGCTTCCCTGGCTCAGCTCCAGAAGCCAGAGGCAGGCCAGGTAGAGGAGATAATGAGGCCTCCGTCCCTGACTCTTTCCCCCGCCCCCCAGGCCATGCCTCCAGACCCAGCTGATGGTAATCAGGCCTGGCTGGACCCTAGGTTTCGTAGGCAGGAGAGGCGGGAACAACAGAAGCAGGGGTGGGGCAAGCCTAGGAAGTGCTGAGTCATGGAGCCACACCACACAGGATATAAAACCAGCGAGGGCTGCTATGCATCTTCGTAGCAGGCAAATCAACTGCGTAACTAAGAGCTGAATTACTGTTTGTTCCTGGGTGACTCACCAGCATCAAGGGAGATAACAGAGTCACTTGGCAGACGCTCGCTAGTTTGCTGCCAGAGCTGATAGTGCCGGCTAATTAAGCCATCGCTCGGACGGAGGCGAGTGGGGACAGAACACCGGCCCTGGACTGCGGGGGGCTTAGATCTGGCCAATGGTGAAATCTGAACTGGTTTGCCACCAGTTCTCTGGCCGTGCATGCGTGGTGCGTGCCAAGCGCATACTGCATGTGCATGTGCAGTGCACACCAAATGCACGCTGCATGCACACCAGGGGTGAAATGCTCCTGGTTCGGACTGGATCGGCCAATCCGGTAGCAATGGCGGCAGGTGGTTTGGAGAACCGGTAGCAAAAATCCCTGAACACCCGCCCCCCAACCCATGCCCACCCAATTGCCCGGTTGCCCGTTTTCCCGCTTGCCGCTTCTTTCTGGCTCGCTCGCTTTTCCCGCCCGAATGGTAGGAATAGGTAGTTAAAACATGCTTTTAAAAGGTAAAATAAAAAAGGCTCCGACGATCCCAGCTGTGGCACGGGATCGTTGGAACCTTTTTTTTTTTACTTTTTTAAAGCATTTTTTTACTCCCTATTTGCCCGAATAGGTAGTAAAAACATGCTTTAAAAAAGTTTTTTAAAAAAGGGCTCTGACAATCGCACGCCACAGCTGATCACCCCCCCCCGCGTGCGCTGTTCTACTTACCTTCTTTCCCATGCTGCCTTTTGGCGTGCACTGCACATGCGCGCCTGCACACCTTGTATTTGGTGCATGGTGCGCACTGTGCATGCGCGTGCGCAGTGTGTGTTTGGTACGCAGAGCACATGCACAGCCACTGAGCCAGTAGTAAACCGGTTCAGATTTCACCACTGATGCAAACATATGCGCAGTGCACGCCAAACCCACTCTTCATGTGGAGAAAGGCGGCTTGGGAAGGTAAGTATAACAGCGACGGGGGAAAACAGCTCTGCCTTGTGATTTAGATTCTCTAGACAGCAGGATTTCTAGTGATTTTAAATCGCGCGGCACAGCTGTTCATCGGAAATACCGGTTCAGAGGACCGGTGTTGTGACCCAGACCCAAGTAAGTAGTAATAAACTCAGTCTGTGGAAAAACAAACTTTATTCGAACAACTGGGAATTACTTCATTCCCAGCGTCGCTCAACTCAGAGTAAAACAAATGCCTCCCAACACAAATTCCTCAGTTATCTAACACAGGGGTCTCCAACCTTGGCAACTTTAAGACTTGTGGACTTCAACTCCCAGAGTTCCTCAGCCAGTTTTGATGCCTGAGGAACTCTGGGAGTTGAAGTCCACGTCTTAAAGTTGCCAAGGTTGGAGACCCCTGATCTAACATACCTTAGTCCAATAAGACAAACTGCCAAAGGCCCTTCATGGCAAACATCCAGAAGCCACAAAAACAAAGATGTACACACGAAGCAGAAGATGGAGAAGAAGACGCAGCTACAACGTTGTTTTCCAGTAAAGCTGAAATGGCGGTGCT
>NC_080543.1:121699032-121844032 GCF_028640845.1 Ahaetulla prasina
TGCCTTCATTTTGGGAAATGCAATACTACCACTTATGGAGTTCTGCCCTCTGATTCATTGTCTTAGATGGTGAGCCAGCTGTCCAATAAGACTGATCTTGCTGATGGTTCTCAAAGGACATCTATGAGATTTCCCCATCCTAGGATAAAGTCTGGGAGAAAAAACCCAGTGCTTTTAAATTATCTTGGTAAACTCAGACCCAGCCTTCTCTGTTTAGTTCTGTTTATATCTTAATACTTCCTCTCTTCATCCTTTAGAGTGAGGGAATAAACACACTTCGAACACATTGTTCCATAAATTATGCTCTTGTTAAAGTTTATGAAGATTGTTTATAGCCTTTGTGAAGAAGAAATGGAAAATTCTCTCTTGATATCAGCTCCTACATCTATCAACATAATAACAGATGTGCTATTTTAATGATCTGTTGGTATTCTGAAATGAGAACGATGACCTTTGTGTTAATTAGTCGATATGCAGAGCCTACTGAGAAGGAAAATGTAAAACCGAATAGAACCTTAGATTACATTTTCACCTAAATCTAAAATGGAAGGTAATAATTTGATTTGAATCATGACTACAGTATCTAATGAACATTCTTTTTATGTGCCTTAGCACCTTCCTTCTCCGAGGACAATGAATAGAAAAAAGAAAAGAGAATTATTTTCCTGGGCTCCAAGATCACCGCAGAGGGGGACTGCAGCCAAGAAATTAAAAGACGCTTGCTCCTGGGGGAGGAAAGCTAGGGCAAATCTAGACAGCATACTAAAAAGCAGAGACATCACCCAGCCAACAAAAGTGTGTATAGTCAAGGCTATGTTTTTCCCAGTTGCAATGTATGGCTGTGAAAGTTGGACCATAAGGAAGGCTGAGCACCAAAGAATTGAGGCCTTTGAACTATAGTGCTGGAGAAGACTCCTGCAAGTCCCTTGGACTGCAAGGCGATCAAACCCGTCAGTCCTAGAGGAGATCAACCCTGACTGCTCTTTAGAAGGCCAGATCCTGAAGATGAAACTCAAATACTTTGGCCACCTAATGAGAAGGAAGGATTCACTGGAGAAGAGCCTAATGCTGGGAAAGATTGAGGGCAAAAGAAGAAGGAGACGACAGAAAAGAAGAAGGGGACGTCACTGAAGCAGTAGGCGTGAGCTTAAGTGGTCTCCAGGGGATGGTAGAGATAGGAAGGCCTGGAGGAACCTTGTTCATGGGGTCACGATGGGTCAGACATGACTTCCTTCTCCAAGGAAAATGAATAGAAAAAAGAAAAGAGAATTATTGGTTCCCTGGGAATCAGAATAGCAATAGCAATAATAGCACTTAGATTTCTATACCACTTCACAGTGTTTTACAGTCCTCTCTAAGTGGTTTACAGAGTCAGCATAATTGCCCCCAACAATCTGGGTCCTCATTTTACCCATTTCGGAAGGATGGAAAGTTGAGTCAACCTTGAGCCAGTGAGACGCCAACTGCCAAACTGCTGGCAGCCAGCAGCCAGCAGAAATAGCTTGCAGTACTGCATTCTAACCACTGCACCACCACGGCTCATATAACAGAATATCACAGTTGGAAGGGACCTTGGAGGTCTTCTAGTCCAGTGGTCACCAACTGGTGGTCCGTGGACCACTGGTGGTCCGTGAGAAAATTTTGGTGGTCTGCAGAAAAATTATTTTTGAAGGTGAATCAACTCCTCTTCTCCTTAGGATGCCTCAAAGACTAATTTCTTCCTGATACCAAGACACCGGGGAGCAATGAATGGAAAAAAGAGAAGAGAATTATTGGTTCCCTAAGAATCAGAATAAATGTCGTGTCCCATTCCCCCTCCAACGGCCGGGTCTGTGAGTGTGTGTATCAAGCGTGGCCACGAAGCCTCTGCAGCTTTGCCAAATTCCTGTCAGAGTTCTCAGGGCAGGCAGGAATCCAAGGTGTGACTTCAGCAAACCAGATGAGACTTTGCTTGACTCAAGGAATGCCAAAAAGCAAATCCTTTATATAGGCCATGGGGTGTGGCTCCATGACTCAGCACTTATCCAGGCCTGCCCCTCCCTTCCTTTTGCTGACGTTGCCTCTCCATTCTCCGGAAGCGGGGATCCGTCCACTGTGACTTTCCATCCTCCTGATCTGCTGCCGGCAATTCTAGCACGTGGCTGGCTTCGTGCTCACACGCTGTAGGAGGGAGGTTTGTTTGCTCATTCCTGACATTCTATCTGGGCATGGTGCCAGGGCTGGGGACTGGAGGCATGCCAGGCCATTCTTCTTCATTATCAGACTCTGACTCAGATAGCAGGAGATGGGAGGTGCCCAGCTGAGGAGAGGAGGGCGGGCAAGGCATAACACTAAAAGAGTTGGAAGGGACCTTGGAGGTCTTCTAGTCCAGTGGTCACCAACTGGTGATCTGCGGACCATTGGTGGTCCGCAAGAAAATTTTGGTGGTCTGCAGAAAAATTATTTTTGAAGGTGAATCAACTCCTCTTCTCCTTAGGATGCCTCAAAGACTAATTTCTTCCTGATACCAAGACACCGGGGAGCAATGAATGGAAAAAAGAGAAGAGAATTATTGGTTCCCTAAGAATCAGAATAAAAGAGTTGGAAGGGACCTTGGAGGTCTTCTAATCGAACCCCTGCTCAAGCAGGAGACCCTATTGTGAGTGATGGCTAACCTTTTTGTCGTTGCGTGCTGAAAGTGTGTGCATACATGATAGCGTGTGTATGCGCATGCCGGCACCCAAATGCAATGCGTGCATAATGTTCTCACACCCCCCACATACCCCCGCGTATGTGCACTCAAGCCCCCCATGCTCCCCCGCCCTGTGCATGCGTGCAAGATCCCCCTGTGCTCCCTTGCCCCCACACATTTGCACACGACTCCCCCATGCAAGGATGAAATGCTCCCGGTTCGGATTAAATTACCCGGTCCGGTAGCGATGGTGGCAGGTGGTTCGGAGAATCGGTAGCAAAAATTCCTGCCCCCACCCCGCCCATGCCGAGCTGAGCTGCACGATCATCAGAAGTTTTTTTTTTACTTTTAAAAGCATTTTTTCTTCTGCCGAAAAAAAGCTTTTAAAAGTAAAAAAAAAAGCCTCTGATGATCGTGCGGCTCAGCTACGATCGTCAGAACCCTTTAAAAGCATTTTTTTCTACAATCTCTTCGGCCGAAGAGGTTGTGAAAAAAAAAAAGCTTTTAAAAGGCTCCTTTAGTGATCCCAGCTGAGTTGCCTGATCTCCAGAATCTTTTAAAAGCATTTTTTACAACCTCTTCGGCCAAAGAGGTTGTAGAAAAAATGCTTTTAAAAGTAAAAAAAAAATTTGGCTACGCCCACCCAGTCACATTATCACCATCACCAAGCCACGCCCACAGAACCGGTAGTAACAAATTTTACATTTCACCCCTGCCCCCAAGTCCCGTTTTGGGCCTAGCAGGCCTCCCTGCAGCCTCCTGGGACCAAAAATGGGCCATGGGAGGGGTACGTCGTACCTCCTATGCTCTGTTTTGGGCCTAGCAGACCTCCCTCCATGCGTGGCAGAGACCTGAAGATCAGCTGGCTGGTGGGAGGCCTGCGCACACGTGCGGTGGAGCTGAGCTGGGGCAATGGTTCCCATGCCCACAGAAAGGGCTCTGTGTGCCATGTGTGTCATAGGTTTGCCATCAACGGTCCTATTCCATTTCAGACAAGTATTGTCCAGACAAGTGTTTAAGAAGAAATAACCGTTTCTTCTTAGAAGTGATGGAGTACCTACAATGTCTGAAGGCAAGCCGTTATACTAGTTAATTGTTCCGTTAGGAGATTTCTCCTAAATTCTAGGCTGCTTCTCTCCCTGATTAGTTTCCATCCATGGTTTCTTGTCTTGCCCTCAGGTGCTTTGGAGGGGCCGGGATAGCTCAGGCTGTTAAGAAGCCTGTTATTAGAATACAGAGCCTGCAATTACTGCAGGTTCAAGCCCGGCCCAAGGTTGACTCAGCCTTCCATCCTTTATAAGGTAGATAAAATGAGGACCCAGATTGTTGGGGGGGGCAATAAGTTGACTTTGTAAAAAAATATACAAAATAGAATGAGACTATTGCCTTATACACTGTAAGCCGCCCTGAGTCTTCGGAGAAGGGCGGGATATAAATGTAAACAAACAAACAAACAAAAAATAGGTTGATCCTCTCTTCTTTATGGTAGCCCCTCAAATATTGGAACACTGTTATGATCTTTTACTTGCAAGAAGCCAGGGGACCAAGGAGCATTTATGGAAAAGGGCATAAAACATTTCCCTCTAACTGGTACCTTCCCATCACAAAGACATGAAGAAGTGAAATATGACTCCCTGTCACACAAACAACAGAAGAGCCTCTGTTCTTGAAGAAAGAGAAGTTGTCATGATTCATACGAGGTAAAATCTTCTTGAAGTACAGAGCTGCCTCTAAAGGGACCGAGTCTTTTCAAGAAAAAGTCGAAATACATTCCTTATTCTGTTTTATGTTATTTTATTTTATTTTTTGCTGGGGGGGGAGGGGGGAAAGGAAGGCCGTTTTGTCAGATGTACCTGACAAAACGGGGAAGGGTGACTAAGAGCAATTGCAAGGGAGCATTTGAAAAAGATGCGATAGTTCTGCTTCTCCCCCATTTGCGTGGATTCAAAGAGACAGTCGGTAGGCTTCACGGTTGACTGGGTCAGTGGGCTTTGGGGATTACGGTTGATTGTTGTCTTTTGTAAACAAGGAGCTGGCTATGGACCGGACCCTCGGTTCCAAACGGAGCTCTAATGCCTTTGCCTTCTTAGCAGCTGCCTAAATTCTTTTTCAAAGCATTTCCCACCCACCCCAAGGTCTCCAACTTCTCTGTTGCCAGGCAACAGAGCCCAGAAATTCTCCATCAAAGCCCCACCCGCTGCCCTGCAAGGAGTGCCAGGGGTGCCTACACTGATGTGGCCAGTTCCAAGACTGCTTTGCTTGGGGTGCAGATGCTCCTATATGCGTGTCCGCATTGTATTTGCATTCCATTTGTCAACAAGTTACTGAGGCAACTGCTTTGAGATATGGGCTGTTTGTTTAAAAGGGGGATATTTTATTGCAGTTATGCTCCTGGGCAATTTGGAAATGTGGGGGGGGGGAAATGCCCCCAAATATTTAAACAAGGAAGTGAGGCAGATGTGCTGCTATCATTTCAGAATCTAATGTTTTAAAACGTTAAAATTGAAATGCAACATGCATTCCTTTTTTGAAGCAGAATTGTAGGGACCTGTTGTGCATAAAAGCCGGCGTGGATTGAGTAAGGATTTTTGCACAGAAGAAAGTCTCCAGGTTCAATGACTAGGCCTGTCAATGTTCTACATTCACACATTCCAGAGGTAACATATTGTGGGAAGCCCACCCACCCCCATCCTAGAAGTATGAAATATTTTGGGAAATATTAAATCGGCAGAATATTTTATTTCCCTAAAGGAGAAATGGAGAAACATGCTCTTAAAGACAGAACGCAGCCCCCAAGCCTTTCTTAATAGCCCACAGCAGATGCCAGCACTTAAGAGATAAAGAACTTATTGAAAGAGGAAGACAAGTATCTAGATAGCTCTATTCATAAGTTAAGCAAATACTTCAGGCAGAAATCTATTCCAGACAGGATATTTCGAAACTCCTTGCAGCAACATTTGACAGCTAACAAAGGCAGATTTGGTAGGATTAGAAAGCAGTCCCTCACCCAAGATCCAACAGAGGACGAAAGTCATTAGCCACAACAGGAACTGTGCAACACCCTCTCAGAACACAAGTTCCTTCATTGCACCCCACCCCACAGAACAGTTCAAGCTTCAAAGTCACAGAAACCTACAAAGATCCATCCACTCATTCAACCAGTCGTTCCGCTGACCCAGAACTGCTGGTTCTGTTCATCAATAAACAGAATCCTTTCCAATCAGCCTCCATGTTCTTTCCAGCCTCTTTCTCCCAGCTTGGAACTGAACCAGGTGGATTTTTCCTTCCAACGATGTATAGTTATGTACAAACAGCCAGATTTGGTTTGAAGTAGGCTTCTAATTCATAGCGCTTTCTAATTGATTGTTGTTGTAGCAGCAGTAATTCTTTTTCTCAAGTATGTTGTCCATTTGAGTATGCCACAGAAAGAAAAGACATAAAAATTCTCAATGATAGATGGTTATGGATTAGATCAAATTTTATAATAAGTCATCGGACCCGCTGATTTTGGTGAGCCTTGGTGACGTTGATTGAACTTGAACCATTCTGCTCCTGGGGGAATCATTTTGAACTTTCTTGCCAAAAACACCTATACCCGGTAGGGAGTTAGCACTCGCCCCTCTCCTAGAAGAATGAAATATTTTAGAAAATATTAAAAAAGGTAGAATATTATATTTCCCTGGGTGAGAAATGGAGAAACATGTTTTAAAGACAAAGCAGCCATCACCTTCCTGCCCTCCCCACCCCCCTTGTCAATGGACCATCATCTGCAACACAATAGGACCCATCTAGCAATAGAAACTCACCACATGGCACCTGGGAATATTACATCAGCCAGCAAGGCTAGCTAAGACCCCCACCTGTTAAGTTCGGGAAGTAACGAGGCTGGAGACCAGGGTAGTGACAACAGCTCTTTAATATAGGGTGAACCCAGCAACAGGCTGGGGGAAAAACCTCTCCTTTTATACAGTTCTGCTGGAGGCTTCGTCCAATCAGCAACGTGCTGATTTCCCGCCCAAATATTTAAAGGCACAACTGTTAATACATAACACTCCTCCCCTCCCAGAAAACACTTGGTCTTATTTACATATCTATTTACATGTTATTTTTCGACGTAGTCACGCAAATAACCTGGGCGTCTCCTAGTTCTTTCTGACCTGCGCGGTTCAGTTCTGGGTGGTGTTTTGAGCTGGTCGGAGGGGCTGTTTTCTCCTCCCAGCTCTTTCTCTGGGCCATCGGGCTCTGGATTATTGGCCGACTCTTTTCTTGGCCATCCGCCTTGGATTAATTTTGGAATTTTCCTTGCTGTTTCCCTCGGGGACCTGATGGCGTCGCTGGAACTCTGGGACCTCAGCTAAGTCTTGCGCCTCCCCCGGGTCATTGTCAGCTGTGGATTCAAAGTGGTATTGGTCATTACCTGTCTCTGTTGGTTCGGTTTGGTCAGTTATTCGTTTCCTTAACTGATCTATGTGGCGCCGCCACATTCGGTTGTCTGGTAGCTCTACCACATACGATTTTGGCCCTGTTACTTTTGTTACTTGTCCTGCGAGCCAACTAGGGCCGTCCCCATAGTTTCGGCCCACCCGGTCGCCTATGCTCATTTCCTTGTTTTTCTAGCTCCCCTTGTAACCCTCGGGTGTGTAATGGGAGTTCAAACGTCAAGTGGACACCGGAGTTTTCGTCCCATTAGCAATTCTGGGCTTTTCCCAGTGGCTGTGCTTGGGGTTCTATGTTGGACGACTAGGAAAAAGTCTATTTTGTTTGCCAGTCACCTGGCTTGAGCCTGGACACGCCTCCTTAGCGCTCCGGACGGAACGCTCTGCAAGGCCATTCGGCAGGGGTGGAAAGGTGCAGAGAGGGCATGTCGGATGCCTTCCTCTGCCAGGTACTCTTCAAACTGGGCTGCCGTGAATTGGGGCCCATTGTCGGACACCAGAGTGTCCGGCAACCCGTGAGTTGCGAATAGGTGGCGAGGGTTGCGATTACTGCTTCGGCTGTGGTGGACTTCATAGTATGATCTCTAACCATTTGGAAAATGCGTCCACCACCACTAGGAACGTTTGGCCGTGAAAGGGCCAGCAAAGTCAATGTGGATTCTTGACCAGGCCCTTGGGGCTTTTCCCATTCTCTGACTGGGGCTGTTGGGGGTAGCGGTCTGGACTCTTGGCAAGCTTGGCATTTCCTACCCTCTCAGCAATCTCTGCCCATGAGTGGCCACCACATAGCTTCTAGCTAACCCTTCATCCTCACGATGCCTGGGTGACCTCGTGGAGGAGGTCCAATACCTTGCCCTTAACTTCAACAGGAATTATTACACGATCACCCCATAACAGGCACCCCTTGAGCCGAGAGCTCATCACGCTTTTAACAAATTCTTTGAACCGCTCGCCCGGGCGCAGCGGGCCACCTCTCTGTACCCAACCGAGTACAGTCCTTAACACAATGTCCCGGTATGATGCCCGAGCCACTTCCTTTGATGTGACTGGGCCAGAGTCCAAGAGTCAATAAGGAGGATGGGTGTCCCGGAGTGGGGTCTTCGGTCGCCCCTGCAGTGGGCATCGGCTCAATGCCTGCATGCCCCACTTCTTTCCGGTCGATGCTGCAGCTTGTATGAGTGGCCTAAAATATAGTCCATCGAGTCAACGTGGCGAAAACAGGGCGTTGGTCGCCAGCCAGTAATCCCAATAACGGTCTGTGGTCAGTCACGATTTCAAAATTCCGCCCAAAGACATACTCATGGAATTTTTGACCCTGATACAATGGCTAATGCTTCTTTGTCTAATTGGCTGTAGTTCCTCTCTGGGGAGGACATCGTTCTAGAGTAGAAACTATAGGGGCTTCTGTGCCGTTTGAAGTCTATGGCTGAGTACAGCCCCACCCCATAAGGGACGCATGTAAACCAGCACTAGGGGTAGTGAGTCGTGATATTGGATGAGCAGGCTATCACTTGAGAGCAGGTTCTTTACTGCTTCAAAAGCCCTATTTTCTGACTTTCCCAAGACCAAACAGTATTTTTCCTAAGAGCCTATGCAGCGGTTCCATAGCAGTTGCTTTGTTCTTCAAAAGACCGCGTAAAATTAACCAATCCAGGAATGCCTGCAGCTCTGCTTTGTTTTTGGCGCTGGAGCCTTCCTAATTGCCTTAACTTTGCTCTCAGTAGGGTGAATTCCTTTCTTGTCTATCCGGTAGCCCAAGAAATCGACGATTCGACCCCTATCTGACATTTATTTGTCTTGACTTTTAATCCGGCTGTCCGGAAAATGCTCAAGACCTTTCTTAACCGCTCCCCAATTCCTCCATGTTTTCCCTGAAATTAGGACATCATCAGTAGGGAACTACCCTGGGAGCCCTTGCAGTAGTCGTTCCATCAGGTTTTGGAACAGCCTGGTGCCACACTAACCCCAAATTGCAATCGGGTGCACTTGAATGCCCCCTGTGCGTCTGTCGTTTGGGCTTGACTGTGCGGGCGTCTACTGGCAGTTGTTGGTAGGCTTGGGCCAAGTCTAACTTTGCAAAGACTTGCCCTTGCCCCAAGAGTGCAATAAATGTTGCACTACAGGAACCGGTCAGCGCTTTTCTGTAAGGCTTTGTTAAGCGTCGCCTTGTAGTCAGCGCAAATTCTAATTGACCCGTCCGATTTGATGGGGTGACGATTGGCGTCTCCCACTTTGCGTGATCGACTGGCACCAAAACCCCTGATTTATGAGCTTGTCCAGCTCCTTATCAATTTTGGTTTTAGGGCAAAGGACTCTCCTCGCCTTAAGCCTAATGGGGGCTACCTGGGGTCTAAGTTGAAGGAAATAGGGGTCCCCTTGTACTTGCCCAGGCAGTCCTTGAAGACATCTTGAACTCGTTAAAGAGAATGTCTTTCATTGCAGTCACTTCTGTAGATGCCAGTCACTCCCATGCCCAGGGCACGAAACCAGTCTAGTCCCAACAGACTGGGCAGAGTTCCTTCGACGATCGTGATGGGCAGGGTCTTTTGTGAGGGCCGTGCTCGACTGGACGGAGGTGGTCCCTCGAACAGGGATGCGATTCCCCTGGTAGTCGTGCACTCGTGAGCCGCTGTGCTTGTAGATGGCGCGACGGACGGCAGCGACTTCGCCAGGGTGTCCCAGGACATGATGGTGATCGCTGATCCCGTGTCCACTTCAAGCCTGCACCGAACTCCTCGATCTTGGGCTTTGTGAAAATCTTCTTTCCACTTTGGTTGAGGCGCGCCTATAATGACAGTCGCTTGGTTAGACTTCGCGCCTTTCTTGTTTGAACCAATCGCGGGGCCTTTCCGGTTCAGCGTTGGATTCGATTTGAATTTTCGGCGGAAGGTTGGGCCGCTCTGCAAACCTGAGCTAAGTGTCCTTTCTTCCCACACCGGCATGTTGCGTCTTTAAACCTGCAGCGTTGGCGCTGATGCTGCCTCCGCAGCTTCCGTCCACGGTCCTCAGTGTCGCGTTTCTCGGTCCGGCAGACCCTTCCTCATCCTCGTCGCCAATGTTAAGTTCGGGAAGTAACGAGGCTGGAGACCAGGGTAGTGACAACAGCTCTTTAATATAGGGTGAACCCAGCAACAGGCTGGGGGAAAAACCTCTCCTTTTATACAGTTCTGCTGGAGGCTTCGTCCAATCAGCAACGTGCTGATTTCCCGCCCAAATATTTAAAGGCACAACTGTTAATACATAACACCACCCCTTGGGAGTCTGACAGCCAATCAGGATATTCTTCCTGTGCCCCAGGAAGTTCAAAGCTCAGAGAGGGCATAAAACCAAGGCACGCTCAGCATCTCATCCCTTTCTGCTCAGGAACTCAAACCATGTGATCCTGTCCGCCATTAAACCATCTTTCCAAGCAGTCTCCGTGTTTCCAGTGTCTTTTTCCCCACTGGGAACTGAACCCTTCGCAATAGTCCATCTTGGCATTGGAACATTATGCAGAATGCTGAAAAGTAGTGAAAGCAGTAGGTAAAATAAATCAAGGCAACAAATAAAGCTTCTGGAAGGACCAGAAAAGATCAAATCAGAAATGAGACCGTAAGAGAAAGAATTGGCATAGAACAAATTACATACTTGGTGGGCGTGGCTTGGTGGGCGTGGCAGAAGGATACTGCAAAATCTCCATTCCCACCCCACTCAAGGGGCAGGATACTGCAAAATCTCCATTCCCACCCCACTCCAGGGGAAGGATACTGCAAAATCTCTATTCCCACCCCACTCTGGGGCCAGCCAGAGGTGGTATTAGCTGGTTCTCTGAACTACTCAAAATTTCTGCTACAGCTTCTCCAGAACCTGTTGGATTTCACCCCTGCACCCAACCCCACCTTTTTTAGTGTTCCCCATTCCTTAAAAATCCATCCATGTATTTATTTTTTTTTTTTTTTTTTTTATTCAAAAAGTTTTTATTAGTCAAAAAAGGTTTATACAAATACATATCAGGTATGGTAAATTTTCATTTTTCTTATCTAAAATAAGAATTTTACTCAAATTTTTTAACACATACAACAGCCATAAGGCAAGCAGGTGACACGAAGTAGCTAAGTTTGCAAATTTTAAATACGTAATAAAGAAGAGTCAAGAATAAACAGAATATCGTACAAAAGAGAATAAGGAAAACCAACACAATCCCAAATATCTTTATCACTTCCTAGTTTTGGATCTCAGAACTCTGGGTTCAGCCTGACCCAACTCCAGGGCCGCAACAGCGGCAGCCGCTTCAGCCCATGATCTATAACCTCCCTTCTTCAATTCCTGGGTCATCTGATTCCAGGAAGGCTTTGTGTTCCTCCACATAGGCCGTAGCCTCCGCAATTGTACTGATTTTTTCGTAATGCCCTCCCGGAAAATCATCAATCCTCTGGCATCAGCCATCTGAAGCCCACTCTTCTGGTACAATTTGCTTGACAAAAATAATATTTCTTTCTTTTTCACGCACCTGTCTGGGAATCTGCCTCAGAATGGCTATCTCCCTGCCCCTGTAAATCAGTGCCCCACTCCTATGTTTTCTAAGAATTTCATCTCGCCTCTTCTCACAAATTTGACATGAACCTCTCTGGGAACTGCATGCGTATGCGTGCATATTGCAATTAACTCTATAAACTCGATCCACATCCCAATTCATGAAATCAACACCTCTCCCAAGAAATTCTCCCAACAATTTAGTCACAACATCTCTCAAGTCTTCTTGGTCCACTTCTTCCAAATTTTGAAACCTAAGGAAATAAGACATTTTATCCATCTGTAGTCCAAGCACAGCATTGCCTGTCGTCTCCTCTCTTTTCTGCACTGCCGCATCTCACCCTCAAACCTTCCACTTTCTGCTTGTTTTCTGCTGAAACTTGTTGAGTATCCTTTAAATCCTTTTGGATAGTCACAATTTCTGCTCTTATTTCATCCAATTTCTTGTCCATATTAGATAACTTTTCCAAAATTCTCTCCATCTCTCCAGCAGTTGGTCTCTGACCTTTTGCCATTAAGGAGAAAAAAATACAAAATCCTCAGGCAGGCACGGTATCCTTGTAATTTCCTCCGGATCCACCAGGGGGCACTCACAGGAGCAACGAGTCCAGAGTACAGTTAGTCAACCAGGAAGCCGAAGGGAAGTGATGTCATCAAAATTCTCATAGTGAAGGCGGAAGCTGGACGCCACCACTGTTCCCCAGAAGGAGGGGGGGCCTCAAACCTTCCCTCCTAAATTTCTCCATCACCTCTTCTCTCCAGAGCTCCACAAAACCGGTAATCTTCTTATTTTAAGTTCTCCTCTCTCCAGAATAACTCGTGCTCCTTCCAACCGCAGGGGAGAAAAAACCCCCCCGCACTCCGGAGCAGTCCACTCACGTTTACCGATATTCCCTTCCCTTCTCCTCCTCAATTCTTCTCCGTTCCCTGTTCACCACCAGGCTGCTGCAGTTATAAATCCAATGCCCCGGTGTCACCGGGCACAGCGGCCCAGGCGACGACCAAAATAATGGCCGCGGCCTGTGGCCTCCGAACCCCGCCGAGCCTAGGACGCGCCAGCATCGGTCCCCACAGTCCTGTATGTCGGCTGGGAGACCCCTGGCGAGCCGTCCGTGCGGCAGGTGTCCTTTTCGGAACACCTGGCCCCTGAGGGCCTCGGCGGCGGCCGGATTCGGGCGCTGGAGGCAGGAGAAGCCTTCCAGACGTCCGTTGCCGCTGGATACCGGAAGTCGTCCCATCCATGTATTTATTGTAAGCATAGTTGGTTTCAACTGAACGTAATCAGGACCACTGTTGGTATTAGTGGCCATAGAGACACCCAGGTTTTGTTCCACCCTACATGCAATAAAGACCAACCCCATCACAGTCTCAACCTGCATTTATAATTCAGAGACAATTAGCTTAGTGACAACATTGTTCAGAAGATTACTAAAAAAAAAACCCAACATTGCTAATGTTCTACAGAAAGTTACTATAATAAAGTCATCAGTAGGTTGCCCATTGGATGCTTAAACATTTTTCACCTCTGTGCTTTTTAAAACCTCGCTGGCATGCCTTAGACATTTAAAATAATAATCTTGTTTTCCTATGAACACACACTGTTAAATGTCCCCAACTGCTGTGCATTTTTCTTTCATTGTGATTTATATAGAAGTATTGTTCTCTTATTATGTAACTTGCTTCTAACTCATTAAAATTCCCCAAATAAGGACAAATGATGTTGTTTGGGAATAAATTACCAGGATGAGCTACATGCTTGGATTGTGCTCACGGTTTTTCCAAAACTATTAGCATATTTTCTCTTCAGATATATAATCTTTCTTTGAACAAAGAATACAGACGTTTCCCCGTTTTTTTCTGGTGAGATAATAAACATTCACAGTCATTACAATTCCTCTGTGCTGTAACAGATGGTGTTTTAATAACTAGCAATTCTTCTGCCTTTAAAAGGTAGACATTTTTTTTAAAAAAAGGGAATGGAAAGGACTTACAAAAGGCCCAGTTGGTGGATATATTCTAATATTCAGATTAGACCCAGAGAGTCTTAGCTACAATTCATATATATAGCTATCTGCTGAAATGCCTTCATTTAAAAAAAAAAAAAACTACTTTGTATTTCTGCTTCTTACACTCAACCAGTTTAATTTTAGTTAATTTAAAGAGGAGGTGAGATTAGCATAAAGAAAGGTAGGAGTTGATCCCTTGTCCTAGCAGAAAAAATTAGTACCGTAACTTCAAGACTTACAGAGAAAGACCGATTATTTCTCTACTATTCCTTTCCTTTTAGAAAATGCTTGTCACTCATCTCTTTAACATGGGGCAAGTTGTTAGCTCTTTTGTAGCTATGGATTGTGTGTGTGTGTGAAAAAGAGAGAGAGAAAGAGAGAGAGAGAGAGAGAGAGAGAATAAACGAACATTCTTTAGATGATTGAAGAGTCATAATGGCTGAAGCCAATAATATGAACATGAAGTACAAATGGTATCAAATGCCTGCTGTTTCTGAGTATCTGATCCTGCCATATGATTGACTTAATCTGATATAGGAGAGGCTGACACATCTTCAAAGATGTAGTTTTGGTCGTTGAAAGATGTTCCATGCCAGAGGTGTTTCAGCAGGTTCTGACCAGCTCTGGAGAACCGGTAGTGGAAATTTTGAGTAGTTCAGAGAACCAGTAGTAAAAATTCTGATGCCCCCATCTATTCTCTGCCTCCCAAGTCCCAGCTGATTGGCAGGAAATGGGGATTTTGCAGTAACCTTCCTCTGGATTGGGAAGGGAATGGAGATTTTACAATATCCTTCCCCTGCCATGCCCACCAAGCCATGCCACACCCACCAAGCCATGCCCACAGAACCGGTAGCAAAAAAAAATTGAATCCCACTACTGCTCCAGGCCTGTGTAAATCTCATTTCTTTTCAGATGAACACATGAAACAAGGAAGAGGAGGAGAGGATGGGACAGGATGGGACAGGACAGGATAGGATAGGATGGGACAAGTCGGACCATGCCTCCAGCTGGCTCCAAATCATTTGTGACTTTCACATAGTATTTCTGTTCTGCTCCCACATATATGTCGAGGCATGTTTAAATATAATTAATTCAAAGAAGAGCCATTGTGGTGCAGTAGTTAGAATGCAGCATTGCAGGCTGATTCTGCCCATTGTCACAAGTTCGATCCTGACTGGCTCAGCCTAAATATTATTTTAAAAATCCTATAGTGCGTTTTTATTTCAAAATCATTTGTGTATTACAGATGCCTTGAACCAGCACCTTCTCTGTTGAATCAAAGCATCAGATATACCCAGGTCTTCAATATTTTGTTATAAGAGCCATGGTGGCACAGTGGTTAAAATAAAGTATTGCAGGCTAATTCTGCCAACTGCCAGCAGTTTGATTCTCAGCCAGCTCAGGGTTGACTCAGCCTTCCATTCTTCCGAGGTTGGTAAAATGAGGCCTTAGATTGTTGGGGGCAAGATGCCAATTCTGTAAACTGCTTAGAGAGGGCTGTAAAGCACTGTGAAGCGGTATGTAAGTTAAAGGGCTATTGCTAATTTCACGTAATAAATAACACTCTTTTTATGTTGTCAAAGAGAAGGATGCATGTAGATGTTTGCAGGCTCCCCATCTGAGGAACCCATCTTGGATTCTGTGCCCTGCCCTCAAAAGGGCAACCAGTTCCACTCATTTTCTGTGACTACAGTCGAAACCTACTTCCTCGGTATTGAGTTAACCCACCTGAAGGAACTTGCAATCCTCATGACTGGGCTGGCAGTGGAAGATTCAGCCTTTTCCTTGCTACATGCGCGGAGACTAATGGCATTTTTAGGAATTAACAGGAAAAGATCAGCATAGATCTGGTTCCAGCAAGCAAATGCCCTTCATGCAAAGATTCCCTTCCATCCAGACTGTAATCCAGAACAGACTTCCTTCATGAGCAGTGTAGTGACCTATTGGTGAAGATTCTGACCTCCAATTCGGAAGGTTGAGAGTTCAATCCTGGGTAGTGGCAGATATTTTTCTCCTAGGGAGCAAAGAAAAAAAAATCTGCTGTGAACTCCATGTAGGCGTCAGGAAGGGCGTCCGGCTAGTAAATGCTCAGCTCCAGCCAGTTGCCCTGACTCTATCCCAAATTAAGGGATTATACAGTCGTAAAAAGAGAGTTTAAGTGGATCCTGCTACAGCATGGGAATAATGCTAGGAAGAAGAACATCATAAATCTGGTCCCAGTAAGCAAATGCCCTTCATGCAAAGATTCTCTTTCATCTATGTTACCCTAATCCTAACTCGTATATGTAATCTAGAAGAGACTTCCTTCAAGATTGCACTGCTTCCGCCTTCTTGGGTATAATAGCGGGAGCGAAAGAAATGGCAGGGTGCTTGATTTAACCAGAGATAAAGGCAGGGAGATCTGTTTTTCCGTACTAATAATGCTATAATAATAATTGTAATTCTGATGTTTCAGGATGCATCCAAACACAAGTGAACCCATTCTGCAAGAGGAATACCCCAATTGATTGTGTATTTTAATCTGATCCCTGTTTGCTCATTTTCAGTCCCCACCTGCAGCTGGCCAAGGATTCATTTCTTTTCCTGAGGTTCTCCAGAATTGCTCTTTTTAAATTCTTTAGCATTTTGTTGTCTTGGGTTCCAATTCACTGAATCTTCACTGCAGGAGGCGTCTTCTTCTTCTTCTTCTTCTTCTTCTTCTTCTTCTTCTTCTTCTTCTTCTTCTTCTTCTTCTTCTTCTTCTTCTTCTTCTTCTTCTTCTTCTTCTTCTTCTTCTTCTTCTTCTTCTTCTTCTCATCCTCCTCCTCCTCCTCCTCCTCCTCCTCCTCCTCCTCCTCCCTTCAACAACTTGTTCGTCACTACAACATTCCTCTGCAGCATTTGCACAGACTCATTTTCACTGCCATTTTCCAGCAAATTGGAAAAGAAGGCCTTAGCTGAGAAAACAAACCTAAGAGAAACTTTACAGAAGGAGTCCGGATGCTGAAGTTACAGAGTGAGTCGAATCATGGGGGGAAGGGGGAAAGGCTTGTTTGAAGGGAAGGTGGTCCAAGCATCTAAATGCAGGAGTCTCTTGTGATCTCGGGATGTTTTCCAAAGCGTTTGGAGGAATCTGCATCTCCTGCCTGCTTCAGTGCTTCAGGCTTTTGGGAATAATTGATTACTGAATTCTAATTTGTTGTCTGGAGGCGTTGTGAAGAATTCCGCTCATTAGGAACGTATGTGTATCAAATATTTTGGCAATGTGAACAGGAAAATAAAATAAACGCACACATAAATAAAAACAGAATTCTTCCTAGCATATGTTCTCTGTTTTGATCTAAGTAAACTTGTCCCGAACAGCCACTTTGGTAGGGAGGCTGTTTTCTTTAAGTTAAGAGAACCCAAAAACATCTTTCTGCTTAGCTGATCACTTTCCTGTGACTCTCCTTCTCTCACTCACAAACCCACATTGGTTCCTGATCAATGGTGGGTTTCAAATTTTTTTACTACCGGTTCTGTGGGTGTGGCTTAGTAGGTGTGGCATGGTTTGGTGGGCATTGCTTCATTTCCTCCCAATCAGCTGGGACTTGGGAGGCGGAGAATAGATGGGGGTGGGGCCAGTCAGAATTTTTACTACTGGTTCTCTGAACTACTCAAAATTTCCGCTACCGGTTCGCCAGAACTAGTCAGAACCTGCTGAAACCCACCTCTGTTCCTGATGTTCACTTGTTCAGTTTGTCACTCTGGGAATCTAAGGAAATTGTTCAGCAAGATTGTCTGCCAGTGCTGACTTCTATACATAGAATATCAGAATTGGAAGGGGCCTTGGAGGTCTTCTAGTCCAACCCTCTGCTCAAGCAGGAGACCTTATACAGATAGTCCTCAGCGTACGACCGCAATTGAGCCCCCAAATTTATGTGGCTAAGTGAAAAATTTGTTGAGTGAGTTTTGCCCCATTTTACAATTTTTCTTGCCACATTTGTTAAGTGAATCACTGCAGTTAAATTAACAATACGGTTGTTAAGTGAATCTGGTTTCCCCATTGACTTTGTTTGTCAGAAGGTAGCAAAAGGTGATCACATGACCCTGGGACATGGCAACGGTCATAAATATGAGTCAGTTGTCAAGCATCCGAATGTAAATCGCATGACCATGGGGAAGTTGCAATGGTTATAAGTCGAATGGTTATAAGTGTCGAAACTTTGAACAGTCTCTAAGCAAACTGTTTTAAGCTGAGAACTACCTGTATGATTTCAGACAAGTGGCTGTCCAGTCTCTCCTTAAAAGCCTCCAGTGATGACCCACATCTTCTGAAGGCAAGTTATTCCATTGGTTCAGGGGTCTCCAACCTTGGTCCCCTTTAAGACTTGTGGACTTCAATTCCCAGAGTCCCTCAGCCAGCAAAGCTGGCTGAGGAACTCTGGGAGTTGAAGTCCACAAGTCTTAAAGGGACCAAGGCTGGAAACCCCTGCATTGGTTGATTGCTCTCACCGTTAGGAAGTTTCTCCTTAGTTCTACGTTGCTTCTCTCCTTGATTCATTTTCATCCATTGCTCCTTAGATATTGGAACACCCCTATCATCTCACACCTAGTTCTTCTTTTCACTAGACCAGACATAACAAATTCTTGCAAATCATTCATTTTTTAGCCTCCAGTCCCCTAATCATCTTAGTTGCTCTTCTCTGCACTCTTTCCAGGGTCCCCACATCATTTTTCTATTGTGTTGACCAGAATTGGATGCAATATTCCAAGTGTGGTCTTACTAAATCTTTGTAATGTGCTACTAGAACTTCACATGATCTGGACTCTACCTTCTGTTAATGCATTTTAGGATTGCATTGGGTTTTTTTTTTGCAGTGGTGAAATCCAATTTTTTTTACTACCGGTTCTGTGGCCGTGGCTTGGTGGCCGTGGTGTGGCTTGGTGGGCATGGCAGGGGAAGGATACTGCAAAATCTCCATCCCAACCCCACTCCTGGGGAAAGGATATTGCAAAATCTCCATTCCTGCCTCACTCTGCCAACAGTCAGAGGTGGTATTTGCTGTTTCTCCAGACTACTCAAAATTTCCACTACCGGTTCTCCGAAGTGCTCAAAATTTCTGCTACCGGTTCTCCAGAACCTGTGAGAACCTGCTGGATTTCACTCCTGGTTTTTTGGCGGCTGCTGCACACTCCTGGCTCATATTTGGTTGTCTACTAAGACTCTATTAGATCTTGCAGGATTATGGCAGCCTTTGTCCACAAAGGCGTTCACCGAAACATACAGTGTGACCAACAGAGACCAACCTCTGTGGGTGACTATACAAAACTCAGTGATCCATGGGGGCTTTCTCTCTCCCTGCCTTTCTCACTGGTATCTGACATTTATGGCCCCAGGGTTTCTGAGCCCAGGAAGGGAAGGATTTAGAGTTTGCTTTAGGTTGGTTTAGCGCAGGGGTGTCAAACTCGATTTCATTGAGGGCCACATCATGGTTGTGTTTGACCTCAGGGGGCCATGATGGACATGGCCAGGATGGGCATGGCCAGGTCAACGCCACTCATGTCGGTGACCCGAGTGCTCTGACAGCGAAAACGGGCTCCCAAGCTCCGTTTTCACCTGCGACAGCCTTCTGCAACCCTCTGCCAGTGAAAACAGAGCTCGGGAGGGCCGCCTGCAGCTCTCGCGAACTCTGTTTTCACTGGCAGAGGCATCACGGGCTGGTCCTTCACTCTTTCCAGGGAGGGCCCTGCAGGCCAGATCCAGCCCCCGGGCTTTGACTTTGACACCTCTGGTTTAGCGTCTTAACATCATCTTAGTTTTTCACAATAGTTATTGATCATCACATCAACTTGTGCACACTCTTCTTCCACTTACGATTAAAGATTTTCTAAGTCTTCCTTGCTTCCAGATGACAAAGCATATCTGAAGTTGTTGGTGTTTCTCCCAGCTATTTTGGTCCAATTTCTATTTCTTCTAATCTGCAAGTTAAGTAAAGTTAAATATATATGTTAGATAAAGGCACATTATAGCAAAAGCACTTATATATCACTCCATAGTGCTTTATAGCACTCTCTGAATGATTTAGAATGTCAGCATATTGCCCCCCCCAACAATCTGCACCCTCATTTTATCAACCTCGGGAGGATGGAAAGCTGAATCAACCTTGAGCTGGTCAAGTTTGAACTCCAGGCACTAGGCAGAGTCAACCCGCAATACTGCATTCTAACTACTGCACCACCATAGTTCCCTTAATTATATAACCTTGGCACATTATACCCAATTTTGAACTATCTGAATATTCAAATTCAGGTATTAATTTTACTTCCTGGTCATTAGCCAAATTCTTCAATGGCCTTCAATGAGGTCATATTGAATGTGTGTCTTTAAGGGCTTTTTTGGTAGTAGTTCTGGTCTACACTGTCAAAACCCTTTGCATAATCAAAAGTCAAAAATAGACTTCTTTGCTTTTTCCATTATCCATGAGATGTTAGCAGAGTTATCTCAAGTGCCTCTTCTGCATTCAGCCGCTGCATCTGGCAGTTCTCAATCCTCGTACTGTGGAAATCGGATAACAAAATCTTGAGCATCAGCATTTGAGATAAGCAGAACTGTAGGTTGGTTTAAATGTTATTTTTAGCACCGCTTATTTGAGGATTGGAATATCAATTGATAATTTTTTTTCCAGTCCTTGGTCACTGCTGTGTTTTCCATATCTGTCTTCAAGCTGCACATAGCTTTTTAGCAGTCTCATCTTATTAGATTTTTAACAGTTCCACTGGTAATTCATCAAACTAATTAACAGAAAAAAGACAGAGAAAAAGACAATAAACAGAGTTAAGAAAATAATATGAGTTTATATGGTGTAATCTTTGAGTGCCCCTCGGTTAATAGATTCAGTCTCTAGGGATTTTGTGAAGCAGAAGATATGTATCTTTGAGTGACCGAAAGTCACATTAATAGTTGTAGATATATCAATCCAAAATGTTGCAATAGTTGGACAAATTCCAACAGTGAGAATTAATGCTCTGGCTTCAGAATTTGTACACTTTTAATCTAAGCTGTCCTCCAAGTTATTTGTAAGGGGAAAAGGAACTACTTCAGCTTCAATTGCAACAATACACGAGCATACAATAGATTTAAACTTAATGTTAACCGCTCAAATCTTGATCGCAGAAAATATGACTTCAGTAACAGAGTTGTTAATACTTGGAATACACTACCTGACTCTGTGGTCTCTTCCCAAAATCCCCAAAGCTTCAACCAAAAACTGTCTACTATTGACCTCACCCCATTCCTAAGAGGTCCGTAAGGGGCGTGCATAAGAGCACAAGAGTGCCTACTGTTCCTGTCCTATTGTTTCCTTTCATTATATCCAGTTAATATAGTTATTACATACTTATGCTGATATATATGCTTATATATTGTATAGTTATTTCATGCTGATGCTTATATATACTGTTGTGACAAATAAAAATAATAAAAAAAGATCTGATAAGCTCCTTAAACAATGGTGGTAGGATGAAAATAATATTTGAAAAACAACAACAAAAATCGAGCCAAAGAGAATGTCTATGGAAAAGTCCAGTTGCCTTTTGGGAAAAGCACCTTTGGGCACAACCATGACCTGGATGATTGAGAATCTCCATAGATATTTAGCCAGCCACTTTGGGATGATTTTCAAAAAACTTGCAGACTACAAGAACCATTTGCACTTCAACTTGAGATGGAGACAACACAGACCCATCCCCAACAGACTGTTCCACCGTGAAAGGACACAGGGCAGAAAACATCCTGCAGAAAACACAGCTCCAGCTTCTTGGCAAAAGAGTAAGACAGATTAATTTTACAATTGAGGTTTTGAAAGAGAGAGTCAAAGACAAACTCCAATCATTGAAATCACTTCTACCAACAGGGGTATTAGAGGAGGTCACAAAATTTACGAAGAAGGCACAATTTGCACAATCCAACAAGAGCAAAGAATGGTAGGAAGGGCAGGTTTTCTATTGTAGAAAGTTATCACCCATCCATCTCCTAGAAAAATGAAATATTTGGAAAAATATTAAGAAGGCAGAATATTATATGTCCTCTAAAAGAGAAAGAGAAATCTTAAGGGAGACAGAAACTCAGAGCCTCAGCTCCCTGCTCCCAGCAGATATTTGGTGCCCATTGAGAAGGATTGGGCCAGCCTATCTACAAGACAAAATACCTGCAGGGTGATGGGATTAAGACATGACTCTCCAAGACATAATAGGATTATCTAGCAGTGCATTGCAAAATCTAAGGGCATTGTATCATCCAGGACAGTTCAACCAAACTTAACTCAGACAACCTCAGCTATGACCCCTGCAGACCCCTGCAGTCTGACAGCAACCAATAGAATACATGCCCTTGACACAGGAACAGGAAGCTCAAGAGCAAGGCCCAAGAGAGGGTATAAGTCTCTCCACTCCATATGGTCAGCTGCCCAGGACCTCAAAGCCATGTAGTCCTGTTCATGAATAAACCATCTTTCCAATCAGCCTCCATGTTTCCAGTATCTTTCTCCCCGCTTGGCACTGAACCCAGATGGATATTTCTTCCAACACTACCTTACAGTTTACACATGGAAAAACACACAAAACAGAAAGAACCAAAGCCAGTGGTGAAATCCAATTTTTTTTTTACTACTGGTTCTGTGAGCGTGGCTTGGTGGGCGAGGTGTGACTTGGTGGGGGTGGCAGGAGAAGGATACTGCAAAATCTCCATTCCTACCCTGCTCCAGGGGAAGGATATTGCAAAATCTTCATTCCCACCCCACTCTGGGGCCAGCCAGAGGTGGTATTTGCCACTACTCAAATTTCTACTACCGGTTCTCTGAACTGCTCAAAATTTCCGCTACCGGTTCTCCAGAACCTGTCAGAACTTGCTTGATTTCACCCCTGACCAAAGCCCAGTTGCTTTTTTTGGGGGGAAAAGCACCTTTGGGATGGCCAGATGAGAGCCTCTTGAAAAGGACTCGTTCTCCCTGTGACTTTATCTTCTAAGTTGGCTGAGTCTGGATTGTTCTGGGTGGCTCGACGCCTACTTCGAATGAGCAGCCAAATGTCTCTCAGGGTATTAATAGGGCATAATAATAGAGATAATTAGCAACACCATGTCTTGCCAGGCTTGTGACTGCAGATGAAATAATCAGACAGCAAGGTGGGGGGGATAGAGAGAGAGAACGAGGCAGTGCGGTTTCTTCTCTGCAGCGCCAGAAATGACAGACCTGTATAAACAAGCTTGACAGCTTAAAATGTAAAACATCTTTCAGGATGACAGTAATTGCTGGGGGTGATCTGGAAATGCTCGAGGGCTAAATATGATACATGGAAGAACTGCCGAGTGGGAAGGGTCCCTTCAGCTGCAGAGCCATTGCCTGTTCATTGCAGGAGATCCAGGATGAGCACCTGGCAGGTGGCCACCCACCCAACCAATCTGCACGGTAGGGATTTTCTGCCTTTTGATTTGCTGGCCTTGTTGTTTGGGAAGGTTTTCCAAACACTCCCTTGGAATCTGCCCTCCGCTAATCGAGATCCATTTTCCCAAGTCTTGCGTTGTGAAATATGAGAGATGGAAGTCCTGTTCTTCTATGTCAGGGGTCTCCAACCTTGGTCCTTTTAAGACTTGTGGACTTCAACTCCCAGAGTCCCTCAGCCAGCAAAGCTGGCTGAGGAACTCTGGGAGTTGAAGTCCACAAGTTTTAAAGGGACCAAGGTTGGAGACTCCTGTTCTATGTGATGGGAAATTGAAGAGGATGAGGGAGTCAAGCTACTCTCCAAGGCAGGACAAGAAGCAACGGATGAAAACCAATCAAGGAGAGAACCTATCTAGAACTGAGGAGAAATTACCTGACCATTAGAACAATTCATCAGTGGGAGGACTTTCCTCCAGAAGTTGCAAATTGCCGCAAATAATTCTGTAGTCCTTATTTAATAGTGAGATCGGTCTATAGTTCTTTATCATCTTAGCATCCTGATTCTCCTTCAGAAGCAGCGCAATATTAGCTTCTTTCCAAGTTAGGCTTATCTTTCCCCCACTGTAATATATCATTCATTATATCCATTAATGGCTGAAGATGTTTGTCTTCAAAACATTTGTAATATTGACTTGTAAGTTCATCTGGGCCAGGAATTTTACCTGATTTCATTTTTCTTATAGCTTCCGATATTTCAAAAGTACTTATTGGATCATTGATAAGGTGTCTCTGAGTTTGTGAGAATTTTGGCAAGTGTCTTAACAAATATTCATCTATTTTTGACTTATGTGGCTCCTGCTTTTTATACAAGTTAGAATGCAAATTATGAACAGATTTTTTTAATCTACTTGTTATCAGTTATTACATTATTGCCTTTATGAATTTTTTTCAATCATTCTCTTTTCCCTTTCCTTTCTTAGTCTGTATGCAATCTAGAACTAAGGAGAAATTACCTGACTATTAGAACAATTAATCATTGGAACAACTTGCTTCTAGAAGTTGTGAATGCTCCAGCACTGGAGGTTGTTAAGAAAAGATTGGATAACCATTTGTCTGAAATGCTATACGGTTTCCTGTCTGAGCAAAGGTTGGATTAGAAGACCTCCAAGGTCCCTTCCAACTCTGTAATTTTGTTCGTCTATGTCTTTTCTCAAGGCTAAAGAAAACAACTCTTTCAGCTGCTTTTCACCAAGTTACTAGCTCTTTTGATCAAGGATATTTCTTAGTGCAGAATCAGAACTTCTAGGACAGTGATGGTTAAGCTTTTTGTCCACACCCATAATTCCATGTGCCCCACCCCCGCGCATGCATGTGTGACCCCCCTCGCCCTCCCCCCCCCGCTCCTGGCATGTGATGGCCTAGTAGGCCCGTTTTTCTCTCTCACCTGGCTCCTGAGCCTTTCTAGGAGTCTGGGGAGGGCAAAACGGCCTCCCTCCCCCCCCCCGGAGGCCCTTCGGAAGCCAAAAACGGCCCGTTTGCCAACTTCTGGAAGTTGAGAAAAACTTCCAGAAAAACAGGTGAGAGAGAAAAACGGGCCTTCCCCACCACCCCCTGAGGCCTTCTGCAGGTAGGAATCAGCTTGTTTCCCTTCTTCTGGTGGGCCCAAAAGGCCCAAAAATCAGCTGGCTGCGCGCACATGCGTGCCAGAGCTGAGCTTGCGTGCCCACTGATATGGCTATGCATGTCACCTGTGGCATACATGCCACAGATTCACCATCACGGTTCTAGGAACTTCTTATTGTTAGTAAATGAAAATAACCTAACTGAGGCAAACCTGAAAGATTGATTTTCTTTCTTCCAAGTCTTAAATGCCAGAAATTTCTTGCAGCTCGCTATTTCATCCAGGGTGCACGTTTACATTTAACATTTACATAAAGTGACCAGATTTCAGCGATGGCAAAGCAGGACACCATTGACCGGGGGGGGGTGCGGGGGTGTGGGGCTGCGCATGCGCGCTGGATCTCGCCACCTGGTTGAAGGAGGAGGAGCGGCTGCTGAACTGCTTCTCGGCTCTTCCAGGCAGGCTCGGCTCTCCTCTCGGCTCTCGGCTCTTCCAGGCACCTTCTCGGCTCTTCCAGGCAGCCTCCGGTGGGCGAAGTCAAGCGGCGTCTGTCCTCCCATCTTCAGACGCAGCCTCCATTCACTCCCATTCTGAAAATGGGAGGCGGCAATGCAAGAGGAGGAGGAGGAGGCTGTTGTGTCTCGCCCAATCTCACCACAGCCGGGGCCTGCTTATCTGCTTCCGAACGCTGAAGAATGTCCTAGTATGCCTCCCGGCCCCAGCCCTGGCTCCATGCCCAGACAGGCTGAAGAAGAGCAAGTATCTCCAGCTCCCAGCTCTGGCTCCATGCCCAGGCAAACGGAGCAACTAGACCCCTCCCCCTCCTCCACAGCATGTGAGCCTGAGGAAGGTCTATTACCAACAGCTGCCGACTGGAGTGACCCTCGCTTCAGAAGAATTGATAGGCGGCGGCGTCAGAAGGAAGGGAGGGGCAGGCCTGGATAAGTGCTGAGTCATGGAGCCACACCCCATGGCCTATATAAAGGATCTGCTTTCTGGCATTCTCTGAGTCAGGCAAAGTCTAAACATATCTTGCTGAAGTCACTTTCTGGTCTCCTGCCTGCCCTGAGGACTTTGCTAGGACTTTGGCAGAGCTGCAGAGGCACACCTGATTCGGATTTCCCTGACCCGGCCGTCAGCGGAGGAGTGGGACACGACAGAGGCAGGCAGAGGAGAGATGCTGCTTGACGTCTGTAACACCCACTCCCCCGCCTCCTCCTCCTCCTCCTCCTCCTCCTCCTCTTGCGTTGCTGCCTCCCATTTTCAGAATGGGAGTGAATGGAGTCTGCGTCTGAAGGTGGGATTTTTTTAAAAAAACTTTTACAAAAAATTGGGACTTTTTTGAAATGCCGCGGGATGCGGGACAAATTATTAAAAAGCGGGACTGTCCCGCCAAAAGCGGGACGTCTGGTCACCTTACATTTACATTCTTAAAATTAGTTTTCAATTGACAAAGAATGTTCACAATTACAGAATAACTGTTCCTTACTACTTTAAATGATCTAAACTATTTTTGTTGACCAGGTAACCCCTTCCCACGCAAAAAGGAATAATATTTTCATATATTTTCTCAGAAGCTCCTTTGATTGCATGGGGCCATGGTAGCTCAGGCTGGTAAGAAGCCTGTTATTAGAACACAGCAGCCTGCAATTACTGCAGGTTCGAGCCCGGCCCAAGGTTGACTCAGCCTTCCATCCTTTATAAGGTAGGTAAAATGAGGACCCAGGTTGACTTTGTAAATATACAAATAGAATGAGACTATTGCCTTATACACTGTAAGTCACCCTGAGTCTTCGGAGAAGGGCAGGATATAAATGTAAATAAATAAATAAAAAATAACCAAGCAGAAGATCTTTGCAGAACTAATAACCATCTGACTGAGATGGTGTAGGGTTTCCTGCCTGGGCAGGGGGTTGGACTAGAAGGCCTCCAAGGTCCCTTCCAACTCTGTTGTTATGTTATGTTTATTAAGGTAGAAAAGGGGAAGTCTTTTTTTTTTATTTTAAGAAAAAAAAAATCAGTTACACTCTTGCTTTTAATTACTTCTGCTTTGCTATCATAATATTCTTTAGCCTGTGCAGGAAGAACTGTATGAAATTAAATGTGCGGTGGGTTGAGATGCCAGTGAAATGACTTGTTCAGATGCAATTTAATGCATTTAAAGCAGGGTCATCAAATGTAGTTGCAAATGGGTTTTGAAATATCCTTCCTGGCACGGAAGAAATGCAATCAAAATGTCATATTGCCCACCATTATGAGAAGCCTAAAAACAAACATAAGTGGTCATTACTAAAATATAATTCTAAGCTTGGATTTCAGCATATGTGCATCTTCTCATTTTTTAACTTCCAGCCGCACGCAGTAAAGCTCATTTAGGATGTCACTTTCTGTTTCCATGGTTACTGAAACCCTGTGCCGGGGGGGGGGGATGGGGGGGAGGACGACTGAATGCTCATTGCGAAATCTTGGGACTTGTGTGAACCTCCTCAGATCAGACCCACAGACCCCGGTTTTAAAAAATACGAAGGTTTTCAATTGCAGCGAGCTCTCCAGAATGCGCTAGTCATTCCAGTGCATTGATTAGACTTCATTATTCTCAAGTTGCCTCGATAGTTATTCAATAAAACCTTCTAGATAATGGTTTCAAACCACTGTTAGAATATATATCACTCCAATCGCAATCCGAAAAGAGGAAAAACTTGTTTTCCTCTTAACATAATAGTAGAGTTAGAGTCCAATCTCCTGCTCAAGGGGGAAATCCTACACCATTCCAAATAAATGGCTGTCCAGTTTCTTCTTAAAAAGCCCCAGTGATGGAGGACCCACAACTTCTGGAGGCAAGTCCTTTGATTGATTAATTGTTCTCACTGTCAGGAAATGTCTCCTTAGTTCTAGGTTGCTTCTCTTCTCTTCTCTTCTCTTCTCTTCTCTTCTCTTCTCTTCTCTTCTCTTCTCTTCTCTTCTCTTCTCTTCTCTTCTCTTCTCTTCTCTTCTCTTCTCTTCTCTTCTCTTCTCTCCATTTATTGCTTCTTGCCCTGCCTTCAGGAGAATAGCATAACCCTTTTTTCTTTGGGGCAGCCTCTCGTGTCACTTCTTTTTTGGCATTTTTCACAAGACATATGGATGTTTGTGTGTGTGTGTGTGTCAGAGGTGGTATTCAGTAGGTTCTGACCAGGTCTGGAGAACCGGTAGCGGATGTTTTGAGTAGTTCAGAGAACCGGTAAATACCACCTCTGTGTTCTGTTTCCCTCCCCCAATACTCCCAACAAAGAGTCAGTCAAAGGCCTTCTTTTCTAATTTATTTACATAGATAAATGTTCTGGCCACGTCTACCCACGGGCCTGCCAAGTCTCTGGAGATAACGAGGAAATTATAGATAAGGCCAGAATTACTCACAAATATATTCTTCCCTCCATTGATACAGTTTGCCCGCGCAAATTCATTGCTTTGTCCAAGACAAAAAACCAGGAAGTTCCGCCTCCTTTTTATAGTCTCTGCAGATGTCACTGCATGACCATCATTCTTTGGCTTTGTCCCAACGCTTCCTCTGCTGCGCATGCCGGTCACGTCTGTGCAGTCTTGCATCACTCCAAAACTGTTCTTGGGGCGTTGCCAAATCAGAAGAAGGCCTGGGAGAATCAGGCCTTGCCGGCCCCTCCTCCTCCCTTTGGGTGGGTGCCAGGGAGGGAGAGGGCCCAAGAGAAGCAGGCCTTGCCAGGTCTTCTCTCTCACTTTCTGAATCATCCGAGTCCAGGAGTCCGGGTCCAGGAACCTGGGTCACAACACTCTGATTGTCCCCACCCCCATCTATTCTCTGCCTCCCAAGTCCCAGCTGATGGGAAGGAAATTACGATTTTACAGTATCCTTCCCCTGCCACGCCCACCAAGCCACACCCACCAAGCCATGCCACACCCACAGAACTAGTAGTAAAAAAATTTGAATCCCACCACTGGGAAGTCTTAAGCAAGATAAGAGTCAGGTTGGGTGCTCACCAAAGCTTCATAGACATGTGCAATCATAGACAGAGAGAACAAGTCCCTTGAGCTTAGAAGCATAAGGCATAGTTGGGAAGGTGTGGGGCTAAGTTCTAGTTCTGGTCAGCACCCAGACCTGCTCACCCTTGCCCCCCCCCCCAAGTCCCCTTCCTGGCTCCTAGCTTTGGAGCCAGGAGAAGAATGAGGTGGAGGGTTTGCAAGAGCCTTGCAAATCTTCGAACTTCAGAAAATACACAGATGATGTAAAGGAGAATATTAGAGAAGACTCCCTCCTGCTGGCACCACATGGTTTTCTTGGCAAGATTATGGAACTGGTTAGTCACTACCTTCTCCCAAGACACTTAGGAATGGGGTGAGGTCAATAATAGACAGTTTTTGGTTAAAGCTTTTGGGAAGTTTTTGGGATTTTGAGTAGAGACTATAGAGTCAGGTAATGAGTTCCAAGCACTAACAACTCTGTTACAGAAGTCATATTTTCTGCAATCTAGTTTGAAGCGGTTAACATTAAGTTTGAATCTATTGTTTGCTCTTGTATTATTGCAATTGAAGCTGAAGTAGTCTTTTACAGGAAGGATATTGCAATAGATGATTCTGTGTGTTAAACACAGGTCATGTCGGAGTCGGCGGAGTTCTAAGTTTTCTAATCCCAGGATTTCAAGCCTAGTGGCATAAGATATTTTGTTGTTTTTGGAAGTTTGGGATCTCAGAGCCCCTTAGCCAAATGCAGCTGTCTGTTGATTCATGATACGATAACCAGGCTTTTAAGATTCGCTATTACTTGTGATTATTAGAATATTAAAATATTCTTTATTGGCCAAGTGGGATTGGACACATAAGGAATTGGTCTTCAGTGCATAAGCTCTTAGTATACATACAAGCGACAAAGTGATATGCAATCATAAATCATAAGATACAACCAACAAGCGATAGTCATAAGATACCAAGGTAATAGGAAAGGTGAGAAGGATAATAGTAACACAGTGCTACTACATGATTAGATCTCCCTAGACATAGGACAGTGCTGTGGGAATTAGGTGTTTAGCAGAGTGATGGCACGGGAGAGGAAAAAATTGTCTTTGTGTCTAGTTGTCTTGGCATGCAATGCCCTATAGCATCCTGAGAGGAGAAGTTGAAACAGTTTATGTCCAGGATGTGAGGGGGTCTGTAGCAGTGGTGAAATCCATTTTTTTTTACTATGGGTTCTGTGGGCGTGGCTTGGTGGGCATAGGGTGGCTTGGTGGGGGTGGCTTGGTGGGCATGGCAAGGGAAGGATACTACAAAATCTCCATTCCCACCCCACTTCAGGGGAAGGATACTGCAAAATCTCCATTCCCACCCCACTCTGGGGCCAGCCAGAGGTGGTATTTGCCAGTTCTCCAAACTACTTGAAATTTCCACTACCGGTTCTCCAAATTGCTCAAAATTTCCGCTACCAGTTCTCCAGAAGCTGCCAGAACGTGCTGGATTTCACCCCCGGTCTGTAGTTATTTTCTCAACCCGCTTTCTGACTCACACAAAATACAGGTCTTTTATGGAAGACAGATTGGTTTGCAAAATTAAGAGGTCTGGAGTTGGAAGAAGAGGGGAACATCTAGAGTAATCACTTTGGGAACAAGCAAGAATGTGAAAACGAAACAAGGAGAATGAAGAGACGAGAGGGGAGTTTAGGCCGTTGACTTCTTTACCGTCATCCTAGCATTTCAAAGCAACCTTCTGAAGGAACTTGGGTGCTTCTTGTGGGTTCGCCACCATCCGAGTAGTTCTTCAAATATTTCTTTCCATAACGAAGAAAGAAACATGTCTCACTGAAGCAGCGAAGTGTGTGAAAAAGGTGTCTTTATTAAGATGTATTTCATTCGACGTAGTTTCTTCTTTGCTTATAAATCAGCCCCTGGAAACGGATGACAGTCTATGCACAGGAGAGTCAGAGGAGAAATAGAAAAGTCCCTTTGCCCCCAGCTGCTGCAGTTTCAAATTAAGGAGCAGTAAAAGATCAGATCATTTTCTCTTCTTTAGATGAGAATATATGAATTCCATGTTATTAACCATTAAAGACAGCTGATGGTTTGCATGCCCAAGATGGTTCAATGGCCATGCTGTTTCTCAGATGGATTTTCCTAGAAATCTATGGGGTTGGAAGTTCCCTTGAGGCCAATTTATCCTTTATGAGTTGTGTGTGCAAAACGCTGTGTGTTTGGCCCTTGATTTGCCTTCCAACAATACACCCAGGACAGAGGTGAAATCCAATTAATTTTTTTTTACTACCAATTCTGTGGGTATGGCATGGTGGGCGTGGCAGGGGAAAAATACTGCAAAATCCCCATTCCCACCCTACCCCAGGGAAAGGATACTGCAAAATCCCCATTCCCAGCCCACTCCTGAGGGAAGGATGTTGTAAAATCTCCATTTCCACCCCACTCCTGGGGGAAAGATGCTGCAAAATCTCCATTCCCACCCCACTCCTGGGGGAAGGATACTGCAAAATCCCCATTCCCACCCCACTCCTGGGGGAAGGATACTGCAAAATCCCCATTCCCACCCCACTCCTGGGGGAAGGATACTGCAAAATCCCCATTCCCAGCCCACTCCTGAGGGAAGGATGTTGTAAAATCTCCATTCCCACCCCACTCCTGGGGGAAGGATACTGCAAAATCTCCATTCCCACCCCACTCCTGGGGGAAGGATACTGCAAAATCTCCATTCCCATCCCACTCCTGGGGGAAGGATATTGCAAAATCTCCATTCCCACCCCACTCCTGGGGGAAAGATGCTGCAAAATCTCCATTCCCACCCCACTCCTGGGGGAAGGATATTGCAAAATCTCCATTCCCACCCCACTCCTGGGGGAAAGATATTTCAAAATCTCCATCCCCACCCCACTCCTGGGGGGAAGATATTTCAAAATCTCCATTCCCACCCCACTCTGGGGCCAGCCAGAGGTGACATTTGCCAGTTCTCCAAACTGGTCAAAATTTCCACTACCAGTTCTCCAGAACCTGTCAGAACCTACTGGATTTCACCCCTGCCCTGGGATTAGAGAAAATCACTGTGTAGCGATCATTGGCAGTTCTTGGATGTTCTTTCTTCTGTTTGTGGAAGAATTGATGCTGGGGAAGAAATCCTGGCATTTAGCTCTGCCATCCTCCTGAGATGCCTGCAGGAGGGCATCTTCGATTCCACCATCGTCTCTGAAAAGCAGCTGCCAAAACCTTCCAGTGCTTGCTCTGCTGAAGCTGGGAAACAGCCCCAGATGCAGCCTTCAACTCAAGTAGAGTTGAACATAGGCATTAAAGAAGAAGAAAATGGTTTTAGGAAAAGCAGTGGCTTTATTAGTGGAGAACACTCATAGTCCCATAGATTGAGAGTGTTATGAAGCTTGTTTTTCTTCATTACCAGAGGAGGCAAGGCTATCAGGGCTTGCATAGAACCTTTTTGGTTTCCCCCTAAAGCTGTTTAATATTATTGTTGTTGTTTTTTAGTGTAAAGAAATCTCTCTCTCTTAAGTGGCTCTCTTCTCTTCTCTTCTCTTCTCTCTTCTCCCCCTCTCCTCCCCTCTTCTTTCTCGTCTCTTCTCCTCTCCTCTCTTCTCCTCTCTCCTCTTCTCCTCTCTCCTCTTCTCTCCTCTTCTCTTCTCTTCTCTTCTCTTCTCTCCTCTCCTCTCCTCTCCTCTCCTCTCCTCTCCTCTCCTCTCCTCTCCTCTCCTCTCCTCTCCTCTCTTCTCCTCTCATCTCCTCTCGCAACAAACAAACTGAAAGGAACAATTTCCAGATAACCCAGGCTAAATCCAGAATTATAAGACTGAACAATCTAAAATTACAACCCTTTAGTTTGCTTTTGGACCCAGGACAGAGCCATGATGGGACACCTGGTTATCATGGCAACTGAATCAATGCAGAATGGTTGCTAAGTGGTAAACCTGACATCCATCGCAATGCAATGTATAACAATGCGAGCATCCTCAGAAGAAAATCTTCTTTCTTGTCAGATGGGATCGCTTCCAAGACTGAAGCACAATCTCATAACTCACCAAGATCTAAACATGACATTTGGGTTTATGGATGTTGGATGTTGGGAGGTGTGTGAAGAGAAAAGAACAGCACCTGATTCAACAATGGAACTGAGAACCAGCTGCAAAATATTTTGTTCACAAACAGGCAGGGGTTGATTCCGGTCCAAGCAGAAGTGAGAAATTTAATCAGAATGAAAATAGGGAAGGGATTGGCAGGTTGGTTAAAATCTGCAAAGCTGTTGTTAATTGCGAAGTCATGTCCGACCCATTGCAACCCCATGGACAATGTTCCTCCAGGCCTTCCTGTTCTCTACCATCCTCTGGAGTCTATGGTGACTCCATCCAGCCACCTCATTCTCTGTCGTCCCTTTCTTCTTTCGCTCCTTCAATCTTTCCCAGCATTAGACTCTTCTCCAGTGAGTCCTTCTTTCTCATTAGGTGGCCAAAGTATTTCAGTTTCATCTTCAGGATCTGGCCTTCTAAAGAGCAGTCAGGGTTGATCTCCTCTAGGACTAACTTGTTTATTTGCCTTGCAGTCCAAGGGACTCGCAGGAGTCTTCTCCAGCACCAGAGTTCAAAGGCCTCAATTCTTTGGCGCTCAGCCTTTCGTATGGTCCAACTTTCACAGCCATACACTGCAACTGGGAATGCCATAGCCTTGACTATACACACTTTTGTTGGCAGGGTGATAGGTGTAACTAATTTCTCTCAAAACAAAGAATTCTAATTCTATCCAGAGAATCTCATATATGGCTTGCTCAGCAACAATGGCCCTCTCTACTCGGGCATTTTAAATAATTTTTTACAGCTTTTGCCTTGCTTTAGCCAAAACAGTTTTACTTGCCATGGAGAGAATGGTGGACTGTATGACTGCATCGATTTCATTTCAAAAGCCTACTTTTATTCATAACCGAGATTTGCTTTGTAACACGCTTTAACCAAACTTCATTGAATATTATAATGGAGCGTATGATATTATTTCCCAGACTCAAACCATGATATAAACTATGATTGTGAAATCTGTCACCTGTATCGGATTTTCTTTTTTAAGTTTCCAGATTTTGATTTCAGATTAAACTCATCATTGTTGGAAAAAAACAGTTTGGGGGAAAAGTGACATAAAGTAAAGGGAACTTGAAGAATTTGCACAGCATAAGAAGTAGATGGGACATATTGATGGATATTGCTACATCTTGTCTTTTCTCCAGGAGTTCAAGATAGTTTCACTGGCTGAATCTATGCAACTACCACTGTGAATGATCGTTGGGCACAGAATAACAGAGTTGGAAGGGACCTTGGAGGTCTTCTAGTCCAACCCCTTGCTCAGGCAGGAAATCCCATACCATTTTAGATAAATGGTTGTCCAATCACTTCTTAAAAACCTCCAATGATGGAGCACCCACAACTTCTGAAGGAAAAGCCATTCCACTGGTTAATTGTTCTCACTGTCAGGAAATTTCTCCTTAGTTCTAAGTTGCTTCTCTCCTTGATTAATTTCCACTCATTGCTTCTTGTCCTGCCTTCAGGTGCTTTGGAGAATAGCTTGACTCCCTCTTCTTTGTGGCAGCCCCTCAAATACTGGAACACTTATTTATTTTTATTTGTATTTATTTATTTTGTCACAACAGTATATATAAGCATAAGCATGAAGTAACTATATAATATATAAGCATATATATGAGTACAAGGATGAAATAACTATATAAATTGGATATAATGAAAGGAAACAGTAGGACAGGAACGGTAGGAACTTTTGTGCTCTTATGCACGCCCCTTAAAGACCTCTTAGGAATGGGGTGAGGTCAACAGTAGACAGTTTTTGGTTAAAGTTTTGGGGATTTTGAGTAGATACCACAGAGTCTGGTAGTGTGTTCCAAGCATTAATAACTCTGTTACTGAAGTCATATTTTCTGCAATCAAGATTGAAGCAGTTAACATTAAGTTTAAATCTATTTTTTGCTCTTTTATCGTTGTGATTGAAGCTGAAGTAATCCTCAACAGGAAGGACATTGCAATAGATGATTCTATGAGTTAAACATAGATCCTGTCGAAGGTGGCGGAGTTCTAAGTTTTCTAAGCCCAAGATTTCAAGTCTGGTGGTATAAGGTATTTTGTTATATTCAGAGGAATGGAGAACTCTTCTTGTAAAATATTTCTGGACACGTTCAATTGTATTGATGTCTGAAATGTGGTATGGGTTCCAGACAGGCGAGCTGTATTCAAGTATTGGTCTAGCAAATGTTATATAAGCTCTGGTTAGTAGTGTAGTGTTTCTGGAGAAGAATGCCTTTTGCGATGTAGTTGCAGTGGGCTTTGGCACTTAGGTCATTGGATATGAAAACTCCAAGGTCTTTCACTGGGTGGGGATCATCTGTAAGGTAATGTCTGTCGAGTTTGTATTTAGTGTTTGTATTTATTGTGTTTTTTCCAATGTGCAAAACAGAGTATTTGCTGGTTGAGATTTGGAGTTGCCAAGTTTTTGACCATTCTGACACAAAGTCAAGGTCTTTTTGAAGGGTAGCCATATTGTTGGTAGTGTTAAATATTTTGACATCGTCAGCGAAGAGAACACAATTACTTGTAATATGGTCACAGAGATCATTAATGTATAATATAAAGAGTGTTGGTCCAAGAACACTGCCTTGGGGAACGCCGCTATTGACAGGAACAGGATTTGATAGGGCACTGCCTATTTTGATCACTTGTTGTCTGTTTGACAGAAACGCTGTTATCCAATTGTGGAGGGTCCGTAGGATTTTAGTTTTAGGAGAGGTTTGTCATGTACCACTGAGTCAAAAGCTTTACAGAAGTCTATGTAGATTGCATCTATTGTTTTGCCTTGATCAAGATTTGTAGTCCATATGTTTTTGCAATGAAGAAGTTGTAAGTTACATGATAATTTTTTTCTGAAACCAAAGTGTTTATTAGAGAGTTGATTGTTTGTTTCTAGGTGGAGGGTAATGGATTGGTTGATGATAGATTCCATAACAGCATAGAGAGATAGGTCTGTAATTTTCAACTAAGCTGGGGTCTCCTTTTTTGAAGACAGGGATGACTGTGGCTAGTGACCAAAGTTTGGGAAGGGAACTGGTCATAAAGGCTTTTTCAAAGATTATGCTTAGGGGTTCTGCTATATTAGTGGAAAGCTTTTTTAAGAAGTATGCACATAGTCCATCAGGTCCTATAGATAGGGATGGTTTCAGTTTGCGAGGAGCTTTTTCAACATTTTCTTCAGTGAAATCTATATGTGTTAGGTTGTTTTTGGTGCAGTTGGGAAATTTTGGATATGAGCCATTGCTGTTGACAAAGACTGAGCCGAAGAATGTGTTAAAGAGGTTTGCTTTAACTGTTTCATCATTATTTTCTTTGCCGTTAGGTTCTTTTAGTGGTGAGATGGATCTCAAGTCATTAAGTTTGTTATTCACAAAATGTCACCCCTGTCCTTTTTTTCACTAGGCATATCCAATTCCTGCAATGGTTCTTTGTATATTTTGGCCTCCAGGCTCCTACTAGTCTGAGTTTAAAGGGAGAGAAGGACTGGCCTGAAAACATGCAGAAAACTTGTGGCTGAGAGTAGATTTGAACCTATGAATCCCCAGTCTTTGTCTAGAATTTTTGCACAACACCAGGCTTGGATACTTGACAGTCTTGAACCGTACAAGGTTCAAGGAAGCATGGATGGGTATCACAGAGATAAAAATAATATTAAACAAAGCAGGGGTAAAATGCTCCCGGTTCAGACCTGGATCACCCAATCCGGTAGCAATGGCAGCGGGTGGTTCGGAGAACCGGTAGCAAAAAACCCCTCCCCCCCATGGCTAGCTGAGCCGTGCAATCATCAGAGGCTTTCTTTTTTTTTTACTTTTAAAAGCATTTTTTTTTGGCCAAAAAAATGCTTTTAAAATTAAAAATAAAAGTTGGCCAAGCCCATCTAGTTACAGAACCAGGAGTAACAAATTTTACATTTCACCACTGAAACAAAAGTTGTACTGTATTAACCAACATGCATCCCAATTCAGTTTTTGCTGATATCTTTTGCCAGGGGTGGGATGGAAGGAAATAATGGCTTGAGCCAAAGATCCCTCAAGGTCAAAAAATTACTGTAATTAAACAAGATGGTTCTTCTGCAAGTGTATGACGTGCCAAAAGATGGAATTTTGTTTGCTTCCGAAACAGAGTTCTCAGAGACGTTTGCTGCAAAGTTCCTCATAGTTTTATGGAGGTTACCAAACGGTAATTTTCCCACATTCCAAATTATTATGATAAGAGATATGACAAGATTTTTAGATAGATTTTTTTTAAAAAAACCCAGTTTTATAAGTAACTGCATGTCTTTTACCGTCTTATTGAATCTGTAAAATTACAGATAATTAGCAAGATAGCTATATCAGAAATAATTACCCTTGAAGACCACAAAGGCAAAGAGATATTTTTGCGACTTCGGCACTTAGCAATTAAATCGGTCTTTCTCTGTAGAGTCAGGACCTTCTTCCTCCCATCTTGCCTGCAGCCTGAAACTCCTCCAGGGCCATTGTGTCCTTGGGCCTTCTTTAGATCTGAAACTCGTCTCCCACCACGCCACAATACTTGCTCAGTTGAGCAGTAATTAACTATCTGGCTCAGCCTCCTGGGCTACGTGTCTAGAATTCCTGCACACTCCATGTTTTTACCAGCACTAGAGGTTATTTTCACCAGCATCTCATGTATTTGCTGTCTGCCTTCTACCGAATGCATTGCTTAGGAAAAATGGGCTCGAGGGGTCATTCCACTACAATACACCATTCCCCTTTCAAAGCATTTGAACAACTATACAATTTGGTCTACTTTCCCCCTAAGTACCATACCTTAGGAACAGTGGTGTGCTGCTCCAGGTTTGGTCTGGTTCTATAGAACCAGTAGTAAAACTGGTGGGACACTCTGCCCACCTGCCATGACGTCATCATGGGAGATCTGTGCATGCGCAGAAGCTTCTGCTTAAGAACCACATCCATGACTAGGGTAGAGCTGAAGCACAAAGTCTTATACTAGCAGTAAGACATCACTAGGAGATTCACAGAACACACATTCTAATCTATGATGATTCCTCTGCATGATTTTGTACTTGGCCTGTTGTTGGGCTATTGGTTATTGATTGTGGCTTTAGGGGCTGGTATGTAAACTAAAAATGAATAGGTAAAGGTTTCCCCTCTCCAGTCATACCCAACTCTAGGGGACACACACCACTCATCATCTCCTTTTCATAGCCAAGGGAGCCAGCGTTGTCTAAAGAAGCTTCCATGGGGTTGTGGCCATCATGACTATATGTCAATGCACAGGGAACATTGTTACCTTCCCATGGAAGTGGTTCCTATTTATCTACTCGCATTTGCATACTTTCAAACTGCTAGGTGGGCAGGAGCTGGGGCAAGTGACAGGAGCTCGCCCCTTCGCATGGCGCTTGGGTCTCAAACTGTCAACCACACTTCCTTAAAATCTAGCATGCCCACAGTCCAATCATGGAAGGACTGTCTCCATGGCATGCCAAGGAGCCTGCGAAGGTATATCCCTGGGTAGGAAAGAATAGGTTTTATTTATCAATATTGTAGCCTGCCACAGCTGCAAGACTCTTGGCAAGTCACAGAGCAAAAGCAGGCAATGAAATGTAACACAATTAAAATCCAAACACACCGCAGGGCATCCCATCCTGAAATTGGCTGACATGGGCTGGAAGCAAGGAACGATTGAATAGCAAGAGGCGAGGCAAGCAAGGCATCTTTCTGGCAGTGTCTTTGACCAAGTCCCAGAGGCCTTGCCTGGCGGTGTTAATGTTTACAAGACCCTGAAGAACTTCAAGAGAAGGTCACCAAGGGATTCAGTTTTTCAATCGTCTGGGAAACAGTCAAGCAAATCCAATAACCACTTATTATCAGCAAGAACACATCTGAAGCAAAGGTATAGTCCCCCTCCTCCACATCCCCAGGGCAAAAATCATTTCTAGCTTATTTTGGCATATGAAATGGCTTTCATTTCTGTCCTGGAAGGGACAAGAAGGCTGTGTCCCAAATGCTGGTTTGCCCCCTCTTCTGTTTTCAGCACAAAATTTAATTCAGGTGAGTTAATTCAGGAAGAGGGCTGCCGTGAGCAACACATGCCAGTTCAGCATCGTCAGCTTACTTGAACAATCCACTAAGGGCTGAACCAGGGGTCAAATTCAGCAGGTTCTGATAGGTTCTGGCGAACCAGTAGCGGAAATTTTGAGTAGTTCGGAGAACCCGGCAAATACCACCTTTGGCTGGCCCCAGAGTGGGGAGGGAGTGGGGATTTTGCAGTATCCTTCCCCCAGGAGCGGGGAGGGAGTGGGGATTTTGCAGTATCCTTCCCTTGTCACACCCACCAAGCCACAACATGCCCACAGAACTGGTAGTAAAAAAAACTGAATTCCACCACTGGGCTGAATCTGTTCCCATCCACTGTCTTAATAACCAAATTATATTGCTTGAATGAAAATGGCTAAAAACCTCTCATCTTCCAGGGTTGGCAGTTATTAGGGAGTGATGGACAGCTCTCTTGAAATGTATGGGATAGCCAAGGGGTCAGCAACCTGCAGCTCTGGAGTCGCGTGTGGCTCTTCCATCCCTCTGCTGCAGCTTCCTGTTGCCGGTTGGCTCCACAATTGATAGGGCTTTCGGTTAGGACAGGTAGAGGAAAAAGGACGCCGTGCTAGGAGGAGACTCTATGGTGGGGAAACTGGACTTCTGGTCTGTTCCAGAATTGAATGGGGGGGCTTTCAGTTAGGACCTCTGTGGCTCTTTGAGTGTTTAAGGTTGCTGACCCCTGGGATAGCCTGATCTGATGAGCCACAATGGTGCAGTGGTTAGAGTGCAGTACTACAGGCTACTTCTGCAGGCTGCCAGCTGCCTGCAATTTGGTAGTTCAAATTTCACCAGGCTCAAGATTGACTCAGCCTTTCATCCTTCCCAGGTGGGTAAAAATGAGGACCCAGATTGTTGGGGGCAATATGCTGACTCTGTAAACCGCTTAGAGAGAGCTGTGAAGCAGTATATAAGTCTAAGTGCTATTACTATAAGTCCTATCTGGATGAGGGTTATTTGAAAGGGCCCAGAGCCCTTCCACTGGGGTAATTGGTGGCATTCATTGAGTGAGACCAGGAAGCAGCAGTGAGTGACTGATCTCCAGATCATTCTTTCAACTGATCAGTGTCTGAACTAGATGCAATTTTTCTTCTGCTTTTTCTGCATATCCCAGGTATAAAACAGTTCAGATACATTGGGAAATCTCAGGCAAGTCGTAGAACATAGAATAATAGAGTTGGAAGGAACCTTGGAGATTTTCAACCTCCCTAGGTAGGAGATCCTATATCATTGTGTCTTTTTGGGGGGCGCTATGGGATGGATACATGTGATCATAAAAAGAATAACAGAATGGAATAGCAAAGTTGGAAGAGACCTTGGAGGTCTTCCAATCTAATCCCATGATCCAGCAGGCAACCCTATATCATTTCAGACAAATGGCTATCCAATTTCTTCTTGAAAACCTCCAGTGATGGAGCACCCAGAACTTCTGGAGGCAAGTCATTCTAGATTGGTTCTCTTCTTGAATAGTTTCCACCCATTGCTTCTTGTCCTGCCTTCAGGTGCTTTGGAGAATAGATTGACCCATTCTTCTTTGTGGCAGCTCCTTAAGATATTGGAAGACTGCTATTATATCTCCTCTAGTCCTTCTTTTTACTAAACTAGAGATACTCGATTCCTGCAAACGTTCATCATACAGTTTAGCCTCCAGTCCTCTAATCATCTTTGTTGTTCTTCTCTGCACTCAACATCTTTTTTTATGTTGTGATGACCAAAGCAGTGTCTTCTTTAGATTTCAGAAGAGTTGTTGGTCGTAGGTCCCTGAGGGATGGTGAAGCTCTTCTCTTCTGGTCTTCCCAGATTCCGTTTTTTCCCTTCTTCTTCCATCCTCATTCAATACAGCTGGTGCTCTGCAGGTCATAGATTTGATTTCTAGTGCCTTTATGCGTACCCTTCTTTACAAACTTTTGGAGCGGTTTCTGTAATATAAAATCTGCGGAAACTGTATGCATATAACCATTTTTGGCACTTTTCTTTTTGACGTGACAGCAGCTTTATGAAATTTGGAAAAATGAGGATATTAATGCTTAACGGTGTTTCTGCTGGGGATTGAGGTCATCGCACAATCAAATGAATGAATTACCATGAGCACCGAAGCTATTACTCTCCATCTATCTTCCGGTTTATTTTCTTTGTTTTATGCTCCTGGATTCCTCTCTCCTTGCTGGGGGTTCTGTTTTATCAGTACCATCATTTTACTGCACGTTTCTGTGGTTATATTTTGATTCTGTGAACTAGATCAGGGGTCTCCAACCTTGGTCCCTTTAAGACTTGTGGACTTCAACTCCCAGAGTCCCTCAGCCAGATTTGCTGGCTGAGGGACTCTAGGAGTTGAAGTCCACAAGTCTTAAAGGGACCAAGGTTGGAGACCCCTGAACTAGATTCACCAGTTTTTGTTTTTGTTGTTGTTGTTGTTGTTGTTGTTTTAATGAAAGGGTTTGGTTCCTGGGTTTTTTTTTTATTTTTTATTGAAAGAGTTTTAAAAAACAAAAACATTTCCCCCTTTTTCCCCTCCTCCCAAAAACAAAAACCCTTCCCCCCCTCCCCCCCCCCCCGGCTTCCCGGGTCAATCACAAGGTATTGTTATACATAAACCAAACATAGAATAAAATTTTCCCTTCCCAATCCAAATAACCACATCCAAAGCTTTTCATCTCCCAACCCCCTCCCCATTACATAAAATAACTTTCTAATTATTCAAAGTATAATTCCTCCCTTCTTCATTTAATACCTGTAATGATTTTAATTGCAATCTACCTCCTTCAGCATACAAAAGTTCTTTATATGCAATCATTTCCTGTTTCTGTTCTATATTTATATTCTCTATTGCATGTCTAGGGCTCGCCCATATAGGAATCTTGTATTCTAATTTATAGGAATATTTTTTCCAGACCCGCAAAAGAGCACTTCTCAACACATGATTCTTAAAAGCCCTATCCACTTTTTTTCATAAAATAAGTACGCATGCCATCCATATAACAAGTCATAACCTTCTATATTCAAAATTCTTTCCTCTGTTAAGTTAAACCAGTCACTTATTACTGAAAGGGTTACTGCTTCATAATATAGTTTAAAGTTAGGCATTCTTAAACCACCTCTTTCCCGTGAGTCCTGTATTATTTTCATTTTAACCTCGCCTTTTACCCTGCCATATAAATTTGTTAATCCCAATCTGCCAATCTTCCAAATTTTTATCCTTTTTAATTATTGGTATCATCTGGAACAGAAACAAAAATCTAGGTAACACATTCATTTTAATAGCCGCAATCCTTCCCAATAGGGATAACTGCAATTTCTTCCAGCCACTCATATCATTCTGAACTTTTTGCCATAGCAAGTCATAATTATTCTTATAAAGTTTCTTGTTCGATGAGCTAATATAGACCCTAAATATTTAACCTTTTTTACTACCTCAAATCCTGTCATTTCCTCTAGTTTTTGTTTCTGTTGTATAGACATATTTTTAATTATCACTTTTGTTTTATTCTGATTTATTTTAAATCCTGATACCTTTCCATATTTATCAATTACTTCCAACAAAAATCTACTTGAATTTATAGGATTCGTTAACGTAACCACTACATCATCTGCAAAAGCTCTAACTTTATACTCATATTGTCTAATCTTAATTCCTCTATTTTCATTAATTCTCGTATTTTATCTAATAATGGTTCCAGAGTCAAAACAAACAATAATGGTGATAAGGGACATCCCTGTCTCGTTCCTTTGCAATCTTAATAACTTCTGTCAAACTACCATTTACTATAATCTGTGCTGTTTGCTCTCCATAAATCGCTTTAATTATTCTAATAAAACAGTCTCCAAATTGCATTTTCTCTATTAATTTAAATAAAAAATCCCAATGCAATCGATCAAAGGCTTTCTCTGCATCCAAAAAAATAAATGCTGCTGAAGTATTCTTCTTTTCCAAATATTCCAATATATTAATAATCTGTCTAACATTATTCCTCATCTGCCTCCCTTTTATAAAACCAGATTGATCAGTATGAATTCTTTGTTGTAAAACTAACATTAATCTATTTGCTATTATTTTTACAAAAATCTTATAATCATTATTTAAAAGTGAAATCGGCCTGTAGTTACCAGGTTTAGAGCAGTCTTGCTCCTCTTTCGGTATCAGTGAAATAAAAGATGTTTTCCATGACGGGGGTATTCCCACTCCTAATTGTATCTGATTAAATAATTCTTTAAGTGGGCCTAATATTTCATCCTGTGTTTTTTTATAATAAGTTGCTGGGTTGCAGAACCAAACCAGACAGTTAGAGAGAGCTGTAAAGCGGTATATAAGTCTAAGTGCTGTTGCTATTTGAAAAATAGGGCCTTCTACAAACTGAAGAAGCTTCTTGGATGAGAAGCAAAACATTTTCAAAGGGAGAAAAAAAAAAACCAAGGAAGTCTAGTGGCCTTTTGGAAAAGGCACTTTTGGGACAACCACGACCTGGATGATTGAGAATCTCCATAGATGGTCTTCTACAAAGGAGTCAGTTTTTCCAACCAGCTCTCCGCTTCCTTATTCCCAGTCTCTATCATTACATTCTCTTTTTCTTACTCAGTAACATATCTTCAGTTTTAATTCCAGACAAACCAACCTTTAATCTTTCATACACACACACACACACACACACACACACACACACACACACACACACACACACAACCCACTGCAAACCTTCTGCAAAAATTGTCCAGTGTCCAAGCTATTGAAGTGAAGTTGGGATCTTTGCCAGGGAATCAAAGATTGAAACCTCACGAAGCGTGCGATTTCAATTATTCAGGAATTAAAGAGGAATGCTTGAACACAAGCACAGACTAAAGTTGCCTGAATGGTTATCCAAGAACCATTTTGACATCATGGAGATCATTCGTCTAAGCTAACCCTGCTGAATATAATCTTTGTTAAGTCTTCTGAATCCAACCACAGTAGCCATCTAAGGGGCATGACAGGGTTGGGCTTACAAGACTTATTTGGAATAGGGAAGGATGTTGATTTGACCAATTTGACTAAGGACCACAATTGAACCCAACATTTCTGTTGCTGAACGAGGCATTTGTTAAGGGAGTTTTGCCCCGTTTCTTGCCACAGTTAACTGAATGACTGCAGTTCAGGGGTGAAATGCTCTAAAGTCTGCTACCGGTTCGCTTCGCTACCGGTTCACTTCCGCTTGTGCAAGCGTGGTGTGCATCAAATGCACGCTTGTGTGCATGTGCACCGCAGACGCTACCACACAGTGCTGAAAAAGGAGGATTAAGAAGCCTTTTTTAAGGTAAGTAGAACACTGAGAGTGGGGGAGCAGCTGTACCATGCGATTTAGATTCGCTAGAAAGCAGGATTTCCTGCTTTCTAGCAAATCTAACTCGTGCGGCACAGCTGATCATCGGAAATACCGGTTCGCCCAAACTGGTAGTGTTTTTTTTTTTTACTACCTGCTCACCTGAACCAGTAGCTTTTATTACTACTGGTTCGGGCAAACCGGTCCGAATCGGTAGCATTTCACCCCTGCTGCAGTTGTTAAGTTAGTACGTTTCTTTTTTTTTTTTTTTTTTTTATTCAAAAAGTTTTAAAAAATTTTTTTTTCCCCTTTCCCCCCCTCCTCCCCCCTCCCTTCGCAACCCCCCCCCCCCCCGACTTCCCGGAACGAGCACAAGGTATAGTTAAAAATAAAACAAACATATGCTAAAAATTTTCATCCCAACTTAATTGTACCCTACAATCATCAATTCCTAACTTCCCCAAAAGCAATCAAAATAATACATCATAATCATTCAAAACAGTCTGATAACTCTTAGTCTGATATCTCGTTGAATATAGTCAATCCATTTTTCCATTCCTTTAAGTATCTTTCTTGCGTATTGTCTTTCAAAAAGGCTGATATCTTCGCCATCTCAGCCAAATTGGCAACTTTCAATATCCATTCTTCTATTGTAGGTACTTCTTTTTTCTTCCAATATTGTCCTCTTAGTAATCTTGCTGCAGTTATTAGATTTAAAATCAATTTAGTCTCAATGACTGTACAATCCGTAATAATTCCCAACAAGAAAAATTGCGGCAGGAACTTTATCTTCTTTTTCAGAACATTTTGTAAAATCCACCAAATTTTTATCCAAAAGGCCTTTATGTCCTTACAAGTCCACCAAATGTGAAAATATGTAGCGTCATCACAATTACATCTCCAACATTTTGCTTGCATTTCTGGATACATACACGATAATTTTTTAGGATCTAGATGCCATCTATAAAACATTTTATAAAAATTTTCCCTCAGATTCTGTGCCTGCAAGTTAGTACGTTTCTTAAGTGAATGAGGCTTCTTCATTTACTTTGCTTGTCCGAAGGTACTAAAATGGGATCATGCGGGATACTGCAACCGTCTTAAATGTGAGTCAATTGTCAAGTGTCTGAATTTTGCGCACATGACCATTAAGATGCTGCAAAGGTTGTAAGTAAAGACCATTTGGCGACCGTCTCCAGGAGAGCATTTTATCAGGTTCGCCTGATCCGCCAGTTGCGGCCCTTCCTGGACCGGGATGCCTTATGCACAGTCACTCATGCCCTTGTTACCTCTCGCCTGGACTACTGCAATGCTCTCTACATGGGGCTCCCCTTGAAGAGCACCCGGAGACTTCAGCTAGTTCAGAACGCGGCTGCGCGGGTTATTGAGGGAGCGTCTCGGAGCTCCCACGTAACACCTCTCCTGCGCAGACTGCACTGGCTACCTGTTGTTTTCCGGGTGCGCTTCAAGGTATTGGTTACCACCTTTAAAGCGCTCCATGGCTTAGGACCGGGCTATCTACGGGACCGCCTACTGCCGGCTTCTATCTCCCATCGTCCGCACGCTCCCACAGAGAGGACTCCTCAGGGTGCCGTCAGCCAAACAGTGTCGACTGGCGGCCCCAGGGGAGGGCCTTCTGTCGGGGAGCTCCGACCCTGTGGAACGAACTTCCCCTCGGACTTCGACAATTACCTGACCTTAGGACCTTTCGCCGCGAACTTAAAACTTATTTATTTCATATGGCTGGACTAGCCTGATTTTTATTTTTATTGGATGGGTTTTTAAAATTGTGTTATTTTACAGGGGAGTATGTTTTTTAACGTTTTGGGCATTTAAATTAGTTTTTTAAGGGTTGTTTTTAAATTATTGTGTGTATTTATATTTTATCTGCCTGTTCACCGCCCTGAGTCCTTCGGGAGAAGGGCGGTATACAAATTAAAATATTATTATTATTATTATTATTATTATTATTATTATTATTATTATTATTATTATTATTATTATTATTAAGTATGAAAAAAGCTCATCAAGTCACTTTGTTCAGTGTCCTTTTAACTTCAAATGGTCAGTAAATGAACTACTGTTAGTCAAGGACTACCTTTATATTATACAGAATGCGCTATCCAGCCTAAATATTATGTTAAAAATCCTATCAGGGTTTTTTATTTCAAAATCATTTGTTTATCACGGATCCCTTGAACCAGTACCTTCTGTATTGAATCAAAGCATCCGATATCCCCAGGTTTTTGATATGTTGTTATAAGAATTGTGGTTAGAATTCAGTATTGGAGGCAAACTCTGCCCACTGCCAGGAGTTCAATCCTGACGGACTCAAGGTTGACTCAGGCTTCCATCCTTCCGAGGTCAGTAAAATGAGGGCCCAGATTGTTGGGGACAATATGCTGACTCTGTAAACCACTTAGAGAGGGCTGTAAAGCATTGTGAAGCAGTATATACAGTAAGTCTTAGTGCTATTTGCACCTCTATAACTGTCTGGTTCAGTTCTGCAACCCAACAAGAAAAACACAGACTTCAGAGGATAATTAGAACTGCAGAAAAAATAATTGCTACCAACTTGCCTTCCATTGAGGACCTGTATACTGCACGAATCAAGAAGAGGGCCGTGAAAATATTTGCAGATCCCTCGCATCCTGGACATAAACTGTTTCAACTCCTACCCTCAAAACGACACTATAGAGCACTGCACACCAGAACAACTAGACACAAGAACAGTTTTTTCCCGAAGGCCATCACTCTGCTAAACAAATAATTCCCTCAACACTGTCAGACTATTTACTGAATCTGCACTACTATTAATCGTTTCATAGTTCCCATCACCAATCCCTTTCCACTTATGACTGTATGACTATAACTTGTTGCTGGCAATCCTTATGATTTATATTGATATATTGATCATCAATTGTGTTGTAAATGTTGTACCTTGATGAACGTATCTTTTCTTTTATGTACACTGAGAGCATATGCACCAAGACAAATTCCTTGTGTGTCCAATCACACTTGGCCAATAAAATTCTATTCTATTCTATTCTATTCTATTGCTATTGCTCATTAAATATCCTTGTGCACTAAAATAAAAGAAAGTGATAAGAAGGAGGAATAAAGAAAAGGGCAAATTTTATTCTGGGAGCCTAAACAACAGCCCACAGTTTACAGAGAGCAAGTTGTACATTACCAGAACTTTTTTCTGAACAGGCATTTAGCCAGTGTTCTATTTTCTAGCCTTCCTTTTTTAGTTCTTTGAAATTAAAATAATACATAATAAAATGATTAACTGCTAGATGAGACTTGGGGATTAGTCACGGACTAATTTTAAATTAGACTCATGAATTGCACCACAAACAATGATGTGTCTACTGCATGGAGCACCATAATGAAAAGAAGTAAAATGAGCTGAATTTAGAAGTTGCTGCTGGACAATATATTTGCCATTTTGTTTTGGTTTTTATCAAGATTGCTTATATTTGGGGTTAGGAGACATTTTGATGCCTGGTACTGTTAGGATTCTATGCATCGTTGCGGCCCAATTTTCTCCTGGTATGAATTCTGTTTACAAATGTATGGAATAGAATACAATAGAATACAATAGAATAGAATTTAGAAGGTTCCAACCCAATGGGGTGAAATTCAGCAGATTCTGACAGGAGTACCGGTAGTACCGGTAGTAGAAATTTTGAGTAGTTCGGAGAACCAGCAAATACCACCTCTGGCTGGCCCCAGAGTAGGGTGGGAATGGAGATTTTGCAGTATCCTTCCCTAGAGTGGGGTGGGAATGGGAATTTTACAGTATCCTTCCCCTGCCACGCCCACCAAGCCACACCATGCCTACCAAGCCACACCCACACAGAACTGGTAGTAAAAAAAATTGAATTCCACCACTGGTCTAACCCCTTGCTCAAGCAGGAGACTTTATAACATTTCAGACAAATTGTGGTCTTCTTAAAAACCTCCCGTTTGTGAGAAGAGCAACTAAGATGATCAAAGCCTGGAGGCTACACCAAATGAAGAACGGTTGGAAGATTTGAGTATGGCTAGTCTAAAGAAAAGAAGAATTAGGGGTGACATGATAGCAGTCTTCCAGTATCTGAGAGGGTGCCACAAAGAAAAGGGGATCAATTTATTTTCCAAAGCACCAGAAGGCAAGATAAGAAACAATGGATGAAAACTAATCAAGGAGAGAAGCAACCTGGAATTGAGGAGAAACTTCGTAACAATGAGGACAATTAACCAATGGAACAGCTTGCCTTCAGATGTTGTAGATGCTTCATTACTGGCGTTTTTAAGAAGAGACTAGACAGTCCCTTGTCTGAAATGGTATACGATCTCCTGCTTGAGCAGGGAGGTGGACTAGAAGACCTCCAAGGTCCCTTCCAGCTCTCTTCTGATTTTGTGTTGGAGCACCCACAAGTTCTGAAGCCAAGTCATTCCACAGATTAATTATACTAACTGTCAGGAAAATTCTCTTTAGTTCTAGGTTGGTTCCCTCCTTGATTCGTTTCCATCCATTGCTTCTTCTGCCTTCAGGGGCTTTGGAGAATAGGTTGACCCCCTCTTCTTTATGGCAGCCCTTGAAATATTGGAACACTGCTATCATGTCACCCCTGGTTCTAATTTGGGCCAACCAATATTTTCTGGAGATTCAATAAAAGGTATAATAAAAACTAAAAACGAACAAAGCACCTTAGCTGCCATTCTCAAGAAAGACGAGCATTTGCCAGGTTTAATATTGCAAGAAGAAGAATCCCGCTGGGCAACAGAGTCCATGCAATACCCCAGCAACTGGACTGACTTTTTGATGACAGTCGATGGAAGTTTTTCTCTAGATGCAAACACTGACAAGGAACTAATGAGGCAGCCAAAATTTTTACTCACTCCATCTGCATGATGAGTCCCTTAACGTGGTAGTTAACATTTTCCAGGGCTTTCACAGAAGGCCGCATCGCAGCCTCCCTCCCCGCACAGCACTCATAAAGATGCGCAAAGATCCCTATTCGCAGATTTTCAGGAAATTTATAGCCATCTTGCCAAAGCTCAGTGCGATTGGGAAAAGGGAGATTCAACCAAAAGACCTAAAGTGAAAATAATGAGCATGTCTATGGAGATCCTCAGTCATTCAGGTCATGGCTGACCCAAAGGTGCTCTTTCAAAAGGCCACTTGGACTTTGTTTTTCCTTGAAGAGGCTTTGCTTCTCCTCCACTGAAGAGCCTTCTTGGATGAGAAGCGGAACATCTGCAAGGAAAAAACAAAGTCCAGTTGTCCTTTGAAAAAGCACCTTTGGGACAATCCCATCCAGTGGTGGCATTCAGCCGGTTCAGACTGGTTCGGGCGAACCGGTAGTGGCAACCTGCGGGCCCACCTGCCCTGGCGCTATGCCGTCCTATTTAGCCATGTTTTCTAAGCCACGCGCATGAGTGCAAGCCTCATGCGTGACCAAAGCACATGCACGGAAGGCCGAGCACATGTGCGGAAGGCGTGCGTGAGAGCGAAACGTGCTCACATTTTTGGTGCCTGGTGAACCAATGGTAAAATTATGTGAAATCCACCTCTGATCCCATCTTTTATTTTATTATTAATTGACTGAGAACAAAGGTGATACAGTTGAAAAATACATTTTCAGGTAACCTGTTTCAGAAGGTGAAGTCCCATCATCCCCTGCAAAAAGATGTTAGAAGCAATGAGGTGGGGAACTCTGCAGAGGACGTCTGAAGGGTGAGTAGGACAAATTTCTCCAGATGGGGACTCCTTCCTCCTGCTGAAATGAAGATGGTTTCACCATCTAGCCATGATGGTCTCCCTCCATCCTGCTTGATGCTTTTAAGATTAGCCAAGGTTGGGGGAGGTGCCACCACCATCAGCTTAAATAATAAACTCTTTGGGAAGGCAACGTTTAGTTAATTAGGTAGTTCCATCCAATTTTTTAAATTTTGTCTGGTCTACAGTTTCCATGACTTTGGATAAAAATATTCTCCCTTCTTGCCAGTCATATTTTTTTTCCTAACTAAAGATGAAAAGGAGGACTATCGGTCTGTCCTTTTCCATGATTTTTAAGAAGAGATTGGACAACCATTTGTCTGAAATGGTATAGGGCTTTGTGCTTGAGCAGGGGGTTATACTAGAAGATCTCCGAGGTCCCTTCCAACTCTGTTATTCCATTATGATTGTTTCCCATCACCACAGAATTCTATTCTATTCTATTCTATTCTATTCTATTCTATTCTATTCTATTCTATTCTATTCTATTCTGCTCTACTCTACTCTACTCTACTCTACTCTACTCTACTCTACTCTACTCTACTCTACTCTACTCTACTCTACTCCTTCATGCAGGTCCCCAATCCAGGCTCTTGAATCAAAGTGGAAGAGGACTCATATTTTCAGAACATAAGATAGGAATGATCAGATGAGTTGCTGGTTCAAAAACCATGCTAACCCATTGTTTGTTGTTGAATAATTCACAACTGGATTTATTAATCATAACATCGTTAGTCATGTGTACCAATCATATTATGAAGACCTCGATCAAAAGGAATTTAGGTGGGCCACCATTTTAAATGTTTGAGAACCTCAAGCGATATGGGTTGCAATTATTATTTATATGCCATTCCTTGTGAAGGTGCTGAAGCTGGAATTTGCAAGGATGTTGCTTCCCATTCAAAGTGAGCAGGGAGCAATAAATATGCTTACCCACCTCCTCATTAAATTGCTTTCTTCTGCTAGGAAGTCTGCCTTCCATCCAGCTGCTGTTTCCTTCTTTTGTCTGGACCCAGCTAGCTTTAAAGGAGGATTCAACACGTTTGCTTGTTTGTATGCTTAGGCACACATATCCCCCCCCCACATGCAGCCATCTGTTCCCTCTCTATGTTCTTTCTGGCCTTCCTGGTGGCGGATTTTTCTATGAAACCGATTTGCTTTGTGTTCATCCTTTAGTTCCTGCTGTGTTTGGGCCTCCTGTCCTTTCCCCTAACGCATCTTAGTTAAGGCGGAAAGTCACCGTTTTGCCCACTCAGGTGGCCTTGCCAGGTGATTAACTCATGGGTGGGCTTCAAAAATTTTAGCAAGAGGTTCTCGGCCTGATTTCTGGGTGAGTATGGCCATGGTGGTTGTGGCCTAGTCAGCCTCCTGCACCATGGCAGGGGGGGGGAGCACTTTTCCCCTCCCCGGGCTCCGGAGGCTTTCTTCAAACCTCTGGGAGGGCGAAAACAGCCTCCACAGGTTCCAGAGGCCCTCTGGAGGGTGGAAATGGGTCCGTTTCCAGCTTTCCTGAACTTCCAGTATGCCCGTTTTTCACCCTCCCTGAGCCTCTGTGCGTGCCCTGCACTTACCTGCATCCAAAATGGGCCATGTGGGGACTACTGGGAGGGGTGGGGCTCGTTGGGTGGGGGCAGCAAGGAGTGGGATTTGGAGGTTCTCCGAAACTGCACAGAATCTTAGCTAGAGGTTCTCCCGAACCCCTGAAAACCCCCAGCAGCCCACCCCTGGATTAACTCACATTTTTCCTTGCAAAACATCCCATCACTCTTCTATCCATCGCAAGGCGAGACTTGGAGGAACCAAGTCTGCTGGTGATTACTGGGGTTCATCTTGGAATCTAAAAAGATTACTTACTCCCTGCATAGCTGATGAAGGAAAGTCAGCTCTTACAGAGTCACACCTGCCGAATTTACTTCTCAGTTTCCACTTAAGTACAGGTGGTCCTTGACTTACAACAGTTCACTTAGTGACCATTCGAAGTTACAGTGGCACTGAAATAAATGACTTAGGACTGTTTTTCACACTTACGATTGCTGCAGGTTAGGGGATTGATTAGGGGACTGGAGAATAAAACATACGAAGAATGGTTGCAGGGACTGGGCATGGCTAGTCTAATGAAGAGAAGGACCAGGAGAGACAGGAGAGCAGTCTTCTAATATTTGAAGAGCTGCCACGGAGAGGAGGAAGCTATTTTCCAAAGCACCCGAAGACTAGACAAGGAATAATGGATGGAAACTGAACAAGGAGAGAGTCAACTGGAAATAAGGAGAATTTTTCTGACACTGAGAACAATCAACCAATAGAACAGCTTCCCTGTTGTGGGAGCTTCATTACTGGAGGCTTTCAAGAAGAAACTGGACAGCCACCTGTCAGAATTGGTGTAGGGTCTCCTGCTTCAGCAGGGGGTTGAACTAGAAGATCTTCAAAGTCCCTTCCAGATCTATTCTGATTGATTGATTGATTGATTGACTGACTGACTGATTGTTTCAGGTTGTGTCGTGTCCCCCTCCCCCTCCGACGGCCGGGTCTGGAAACTCTGTATCAAGCGTGGCCACAAAGCCTCTGCAGCTTTGCCAAATTCCTTTCAGAGTTCTCAGGGCAGGCAGGAATCCAAGGTGTGACTTCAGAAAGTCAGATGAGACTTTGCTTGACAAAAATTGCTTGACTCAAGCAATAGGCCATGGGGTGTGGCTCCATGACTCAGCACTTATCCAGGCCTGCCCCTCCCTTCCTTTTGCTGACGTCGCCTCTCCATTCTCCAGAAGCGGGGATCCGTCCACTGTGACTTTCCGTCCTCCTGATCTGCTGCCAGCAATTCTAGAACGTGGCTGACTTCGTGCTCACACACTGTAGAAGGGAGGTTTGTTTGCTCTTTCCTGACATTCTGTCCGGGCATGGTGCCAGGGTTGGGGGCTGGAGGCATGCCAGGCCGTTCCTCTTCATTATCAGACTCTGACTCAGATAGCAGGAGATGGGAGGGGCCCGTCTGAGGAGAGGAGGGCGGGCGAGGCACAACACGTTGCCTTTCACAGCCCTCTAGCAGGGTGGAACAAAAAGGCAAGTGTACCATGTCTGTTGTGCAAAATGTGCACCCATTTATAAGCATAAACCACCAGTGTGTCATGTACATGGCCATTTCAGAAGGATACAGTACAGGTTCTTCCTAAGAAGATATCTTTCATTCTCCCTTCCTCCCTGCTCCCAGCAAATGCCAATTTAACTCAAAGAACCATTTGGCTGAGCTCAGAATAAACCAAGTTTTGTTGAACCAAGAATAGCTTTGAACAGCAGGTACTCCATCAATACACGTTGTGCAGAAACAGAAATGTTGCAGGTGTTTTTTCCTCTTCTTCTTTTCAGTGATATCCAGAACAGCCATAGTGGCACAGTGGTTAGAATGCAGTACTTCAGGCAAACTCACTGCTTACTCCACGAGTTTGATTCCGAGTGGGTTATGGTTGACTCAACCTTTCATCTTTCCAAGGTGGGTAAAATGAGGACCCAGATTGTTACATGCTGACTCTGTAAACTGCTTAGAGACGGCTTTAAAGCACTGTGAAACAATATATACAGTAAGTCTAAGTGCTATTGTTATTTAAATCCAAATAAGCTGATGGGACAATTTATCTACAGACTGCCCTGCATTCTGAAAAGTTGCTCATATCAGCAAGCTCAGTCAGTCAGTCAGTCAATCAATCAATCAGAATAGAGCTGGAAGGGACCTTGGAGGTCTTCTAGTCCAACCCCCTGCTGAAGCAGGAGATCCTCTTCTTAAAAGCTTCCAGTGATAGAGATACTTCGGAAGGCAAGCTGCTCCACTGGTTAATTGTCCTCACTGTCAATTTTTCCCCCTTAATTCTAGGTTGCTTCTTTCCTTGACTGGTTTCCATCCATTGTTTCTTGTCTTGCTTTCTGGCACTTTTGGGCAAATAAGTTGACCCCCTCTTCTTCTTTGTGGCAAACAACCAGTGGTGGAACTATTGTTTTCATGAGCTCACTTGCCAAATTCTTGTTCATCAAATCCTCCATCTATCGCAATGACTTTGTACTATTCTGTGCCATTAAACAGAACTATAAGAAACAGCCTTTTTGGACGAGAAAAAGCTTTTCTCTTATGGAAAATATATCCTTCATTTAATTTTTTTTTCCATCTTTCTGTTTTATTTTGATCTCTTTCCAACACATTATTCTGCTGGGACCAAGCCACCATCCAGAACTGGAAAAGCTGATGGTCTCCCTGGGATTTATCTTTTAATATCTTCTCTCCATCTTTTTTCCTTTTATGTGAATTAAGTTTTTTGCCTTTGTATTTGCCTTTGAAATATGAAAGTCTGCACTAATAATCTAGAGAAATGGTGGTGCTTTCTGCATGAAATTAATTACAGACCTAGATTTGTATGAGACTGTCAAGCTGATCCCCACCCCCACCCCCCAGTAAAATAGAACAACTTGGAATTAAAACTTTAAGGAAAAGTTTCCGAGGGTCAGACATGACTGAATAGCTGACAATGGAGGTTTCTGCAAAATTTCCAATTCGCAGTGATTTCGTAATGGAAAACTAATTTGGCCAATGAAATGTTATAGGGCCATGATGGCAAACTTATGGCACAAGTGGGCACATGAGCCATCACCCCAGTTCAGCTCTGCTGTGCATCTGCATGCGCCTCCTGCTGGCCAGCTGGTCTTCGGGTCTCTGACACATATGCGTGGGGTGGGGCATGTGGGGAGGGGGCACGTGCACATGTGCAGGAGTAGGGCACATGCACAGGGGCCTGCATGCACAGGGATCTGCATGCGCATGCGCGGGGTCTGCATGCGCATGCATGGGTGCCACATTCGTGGATATGCATATGCATGGAGTGTGCACGCGGGGGGCCACAGGCATGTGTGTTTAAAGTTCGTCTCTGGTTCATAAGCTCTCAGTGTACCTGTCAGGCCTGGAAACCATACTAGGCCATAGGTTTCCAGACGCTGCCACATTTCTCCCCTGAGGGGAAGAAGTGGGGTTGATGGGTATGGTAACATTCTTCAAGCGGTCAAGGTCGGATTGTGTTCGCATCTGCAGGAGGAGTGGCAAGAAGAGGTTTCGAATAAAGTGGAAGAACGTTGGACCATGTGACCAGCAAAGGGGGGTGTGGGACTCTTGGGGTTTGTATAACTGGGAAAAGAATCCGGAAGTTTCAGTTTTGGAATTTTACTCATCGTGTGCCAGTTTCCTTATGCTAATAAAGAACTTTGAAAGACAATGGCTTCAGAAGAGGTTTTTCTGGAACCTTGTCAGTACCTGCAAATTCGTTTCCATTTGGCACAACACGACCACCGATGCCTGGGTGCTCCAGACACTCACACTAGGCCTAACTCTCGAATTCAACTTTGAACCCCCAAGGAGGTTCATCCAGTGCTCCATTCCCAAGGAGTCCACCAAAAGGGCTCAAATGGAAGCAGAGATTCAGCACCTGCTGTCCATCAGGGCCATAGAACCGGTACCCCTACCTCATCAGGGGACCGGCTTCTATTCCATTCTATTCTTAGTAGAGAAGAAATCAGGAGGAAGCAGAGCCATCCTGGACCTAAAACAACTAAATTTGCACATCAAGTATCGCAGATTCAAGATGCACTCCCTCAGTTCAATTTTGGGAAGCATCAGAAAGGGAGATTATCTAACATCCATCGACCTCAAAGAGGCCTATTTACATGTGCCCAGCAGGCCAGCCCACAGACACTTTCTCAGGTTCAGCTACGCAGGGGCCCATTTTCAATACAGGGCTCTTCCCTTCGGCCTCTCATCTGCTCCTCGCACCTTCACCAAGATTCTGGATGCAGTGGCAGCCCACCTACGGTCAATTCCCATCCGAATACAGTGTTACCTGAACGATATATTAATCCATTCATTTTCCTTCCAACAGGCGCTACTGGACTAACAGGTAATGATTCAAACCCTACAGGGTCACGGATTCTCTGTGAACAGAGAAAAGAGCAAAGAGGTAAGTCACAGATCATAAATCATAAGATACCAATAGGAGAAGATATTAGGAAAGATGAGAAGAGGAGAAAGAGGAGAAGACTAATAGCAATATAGCCCTACTACATGGGTAAGCATCCTTAGGCACAGGACAGTGCTGAGGGAAATAGATGTGTAGCAGAGTGATGGCATGGGGAAAATTGTCTTTGTGACTAGTTGTTTTGGCATGCAGTGCTCTTTAGTGGCATCCTGAGGGGAGAAGAAAATTCCAGATGGTAGACAGTGAAGACCTTTGCACGTTCCTTTTTCAGCCTTGCAGACCTTGTGAGACGCTAAGCCACTTGATCCCCTAGGAAAGCATCTGTTTTGGAGGGATCCCTGCTTAGCATATCATACAACTAAGCCAAGCCCAGTTTGGCAGATCACCAGCTCTGCTGTTCCATTTGCTCCCTTTCTTCTGATTTTCTTCACAACTTTTCGTTACATCTTAACCATGAGCAATTTATTGCATTTTTTAGAACCTTGCAGGCAAATATCAGCAGATTCAACAGGGAGACTGGCAATAACCATAACCAGCACTAACCAGGCTAGAAGGCCAGGCATCACTGGAGAGGCAACCCTGATGTTGCAGGGGTTACAATGCAGCATTGCAGGTAAACTCTGCCCAGGGGTCTATGACAACCCACCAAAGCCAACTCATCACAGCCAACTCACCATGGCTAACACACTGCAGTCAAGCTGCTATGGCCAACTCGTTGTGACCATCCTGCCACAAGACAATTCACCATGGCCAACTCGCTATAGGAAAACTCCAGTGGTGGGATTCAAATAAATTAACCGGTTTTCTGCCCTAATGACCGGCTGGGTGGGCATGGACATGGTGGGCATGGCCAGAGGGTTTGACAGGCTGCACTCGGCCTCCTGCACCCCCCCTGGGAGCAAAATCGGGTTGTGGGGGGGGGGTGCACTGCTTACCCCTGCATCCTATTTTGGGCCTAGTAGGCCTCCCTGCAGCCTCCTGGGAGCAAAAACAGGCTCTGGAGGGCCTGTTTTCAACCCCTCCAGGCTCTGGAGACTCTCCAGCAGCTGGAAATAGGCCCATTTTCACCTCCATGAGCCTCTGGGAGGCATATTTTCCACCTCCCTGGGATCCACGTGCCCTCTGCACTTACCTGGGATCCAAAAAGCCATGTGGGGACTCCTCGGAGGGGTGGGGTGGGGCGGGGCAGGGTGGGGTGGAGTCAGCCAGTCATCAGAACTACCGGTTTGCCAAACCGGACATAAAATTAACATCTGGTTCACTTGACCCGTCTAAACCGGTTGAATCCCACCTTAGAAACTTGCTGCGGGACAAGAGCTACACTAATATTGAAGAAATAGTGGAATGGAATCATTAAAGAAAGGGTGCCAAAGGAAGGACAAAATGAAATATGAATGACAATAATTAAAATATGTTTTAAAAACTATTTTAAATAATTAAATTGAGTTGTTGAATTGTCTTGCAGCATGTTGTCCTGTGGTGAGTTGTCCCATGACGAGTGAGCTATTGGTGAGTTTTCTGTGGTGAATTGGCCGTGGCAAGATGGTTGTGGCAAGTTGTCCAATTCCACTGCCCACAGCCTGGAGTTCAGTCCTGATGTGGCTTAAGGTTGGCTCAGCCTTTCATCCTTCCAAGGTCAGTAAAATGAGGACCCAGGTTGTTGGGGGCAATATGCTAACTCTGCAAACCACTTCGAGGGGGCTTTAAAAGCACTATGGAGCAGGAAGACTAAGTGCTATTGCTATTACTATCCCATCCTGGGGTAGAACTGAGGAGAGCAAGAAACAAATGCAGAACGCTATTGAAAAGCAAGGCATGGTGAAGTGGGACATGATTGGCACCCTATGAAATATTCATGGGGGTTCGCCTCTTGTGCAAATTGTACCGTCTTCCAAGAGGAAAGTTCCCTATCTGGAGGTGGCTAATGTCAGTTCGAAGATTGTATTTCTCCAGTGACATTTAATTTCACTGGCTCTGAGCACATCAAAGTTTGGAGATTGGAGGAGCACAACTAAAAGCTGCTGAAATTTGTAACAAGAAGCTGTAGTTCCCATGCTAGCAATCTGTGGGTGCTCCCAGTTGGAGAGAGATGCATCAACAGACTGAGCTACGCCCAACTCTAACTTCAACAGCATGGCCAATAAGGGACTCTGTTTAAGCCCAGCATCAGCCCATTTTAGAGGGTAGGCAAAGGGGCAATTCTGCCCCACCCAGTGTCTCTGGTCTCTCTTGCTGGATCTTCATCTTCTTCTGGAAAAGTCAACAAGTTCTATCCTTCTGGGAAAATGGCAGAAGTTTCTCCACCCAGCCTAATTTCTGGGGATGATAAAGGTCTTCTTATCATGAAGTTGCAGATGACCAAGCTATGGGAAACAATCTTTGGGAGCAGGGAAGGCTGTGTGAGCCCAAGAGTTAAATCAGAGGAGGGATATTTCAGGCCCATGAAATGACTACAAGAGGTATTGTACAGAAAACAGGAAGTACAAAACAAGACCTGTCATTTCTGATGCATGTCAAGGTGAAGTCTTAGTAAAATTTATTCTTTACGTGATTCAAATAAGTCTATTTCAAGACGCTTTATCTAACCAATGATATCAAAATAGGCAATTCAGTCTTCCTTGTGTCGACGTTCCAAATAATACACCCATAGGAAGCAGAACTCCAAGGTAGATATATTCCTCAAAGAACAGTTTTATTAGAGATGTCATATTGGCACAGCTGGTGAAAACCGACTCTGAAAGTTCCCACGGTTTACACTTAGATCAAAAGCAAAGGTTTCCCATTCCCCAAACAATCAGTCACATTGCCCAATCAAAGTGATGGCTGGTTGCTTGGTTACTTCATTCCTCCTCTCTCCCGTTGGAGTGTCCTTGGCTCCCACAGGAAACTATTCTGCTTTGACTACAACACCCCAGCTATCTATGCTTCCTCTCTCCCTGTACCCTCTGCTGCATTGTGGCAACTCTGAAGCCTCAAAGATGGCCTCATCCAGGTTCACCTCAGAGTTGACACCTTCCTTAACTGCATAAACACAGTGTTTTTTCCTTCATAGCATTTCCCTCATTTCCGGTTTGGCTCCGCTGTGTTAATGGCGGCGATTTCAGTCCGCCCGTTCTTTGTGATTCTGTGAGAGCTGTTTAGACAGTGCTAATCTTCTGTCAACAGCTCGTAAATCTCTGCCCTCGGGCAAAGAGGGGGAGATGAGCATTTGAACTGAAGTTTGAGCCCCCAAGAAAAGCCCCAGAATGATTTCTGGTGGTTTGATGGGAAACGCTCCTTCGATAGTTCAAAAAAAGCTCCAGAGTCCAGAACGCCTCTGCAAAAGCAGAGCAAAACGCAGCGTCCATCTCCGTGACTGAAGAGGATTACTGATAAATTGTCAACACGGAAAGAATCGAAAGCAGGAGGGCTGGCATTTGTTTGTAAGATGATTTTAACTCCCTGACAGAGAAGTTATTTGAAGAGTGGAGATGAAGAAAGATGGCGTTTTGTTTTTTGAAAGTGAAAGCTAAGGAAATGCTGATTACAATTGCTGGTGTGGAACCTCTAAGAAGAAAATAACAAGATATTTTTTTTAAATGGAATTCTTTTTTAAAAAAAAAAAAATCTATTTCTTTTTTTATTATCTTTTTTTTTTACAGTGTTTAAGAAGAAAAATTTATTGGGTTTTTTTTTCTTTTTATTCCCTCCCCCCCCCTTTTTTTTCTTCTTCTTCTTCTTGATATTACTTAGTTTAAAAATGGCTTTTAAGCAAAGAGATTTAACCACTTCTAAATTATTGGAAATATCTTCACTTCAGGTACGGAAATTGAAAGAAGATATTAAAGACAGTCTAAGGAATTTTTTACAGGAGCTTATGGAGGCTCATCTTTCAGAAATAGATCAAAAATTTAATGAAATGGAGAAAGAAATACTGGATTTTAAAGATTTGGTGGAAGAGCAGAGTAAGGAGATGAAAAAATTAAAGGAATCAATTACTCCATTATTGTTATCTAGTACACAGACAGAAGAAAGACTGAATGAATTTAACCAAATTAATTTAGATTTGCAAAGGAAAATAGATGAAGTTCAAATTAATTTGAATTTAGAAAATAAAATAGATGATATTCAGGTTAAGGCTGATAAGGCAGAGGAAGAAAGGGTTATATTACAATATAAATTAATGGAATATGCTATAAGGGTAAGGGTTTAAGAGAATTTAAAGAGGAAAATTTGAAAGAGATTTTTATTCAGGCCTTTGCCCAGATAGAGGAATGGAACCAGAAGATTTTGAAGTTAATATTGAAAAATTTATCGTGTTAATTCCTGGTGGGCAAGGCAGAAGTGTTTACCGAGAGATGTGGTTATTTATTTTACAAATAAGAGGATTAGGTATGGAATTTTGCAAGCATTTTATAAAAATAAATTTCAAATATTAGGACAAGATATAATAATGATGAAGGAAATTCCTCCTAAAATGTTAAGAAAGAGAAAAGAATTTGCCTTTCTGGTGGATGAGCTTAAGAAACATCAGATATATTTTAGATGGGAGGTTCCAGCAGGTTTAACACTGAATTATAAAGGAAAAAAGTATTTTCTCAATACAATTAGTAAAGCACGAGATTTTTATACTAATGTATTAAAGATTGGGAATTCTTTGTTAACAGATGTTAAGTTGAATGGTGAATAGATGGTTGAAAATGTGTAAGATAGAAGAAGGGGAGGGAGAATGTTTAATTTTATTAAATATGATTATGGTTAATTTTTGTAAATGACTTATTGTGGATATAAATGTGTAATTTTAGGGGTACTATATGATATATTAAAGGTATAAAGGAATAGGAAGATGGAATATTGTTTAATTTTGGAGGATAGATAGTAAAATTTAGGAACTTGGATTAAATATTATATTTAAGAGATGGATGTAATGTTAATTAGAATGTAATTGTTATAATAGATATATTGTGGATGATATAGGTGTAATTTTAACAATGTTATTTGACATAAGTAAGGTAAAGTGAAGATTTTAATTATTACAATTGACACTTTGGATATTTGTAATATTATTTGTTGTATATATAAATGTTAAAGATGTGAAAAGATGGACTATTGCTTACCCCTGAAGGTTGGACAGAAAAATTAAAGAAACTAAGTTGGAAATATGAACTATTTTTGAGAGATTGCTAAGGAAGAAAGACATTTTAGAAGAAACCTTGGTGAATATTGGAAGATGGAACGTTGTTTTGATATTGATTGATGAAGGTTGGATATTAAAACTACGTACTTTATTCAAGAATAAACACTAACTCAATTGGAAACTTTGGAGAATTCTAGGAGTGGAATGGTCTGATATATAATGGAGTGGAAGAAAAGTATCTTCTTTGTCTTTGGAAGGAGTGGAGGTTTTAAGGAACGACTATGGATTATGATTTGTGCTAGATTTTAATTTTGTTGTTAGTTTTATACCCTGTACTCGGTTCTCGGAAGTCCTGGGGGTGGGGAGGAAGGAAGGGAGGGGAGGGGTAGAAAATGGATTGATAGTTAATGTACAAAGATGATTGAAGATGTATAATTAATGTAAGATCGGACCTGCCTGGTTACTACTTTAGAATGAAGGGAAAGAAGGAGAAGAGAGAAGGAGGAAAGAGAAGAGGAGGACGAGGAAAGGAAGGAAGGAAGAGGGGAAGAGGGAGAAGAAAGGAATAGGGAGGAAAGAGGAGAGGATGTAGATAAGAGAGGGGGAGGATGGTTATGGAAAGTAGAAGAAGGTAAAGAAGGAGAGTAAAAGGAAAAGGAAGGGGGTGGTGACCAGGCAGATCCGATTAATTGTATATGAGGGTACATTAAATATGTTATTGGATATGTTATTGGATAAGAATGTCAAAATAAAACTTTTTAAGACAAAAAAAAAAAAAAAGAAAAAGCACCTTTGGGATAACCATGACCTGGGTGACTGAAAATCTCCACAAACATTTAGCTATGCATTTTGGGCTCAACACCCTTTGAATGGTGGCGGGAGTAGGAATGGATTTCCAGAGGAAAAAAATTGCAGACTACATAAACAATTAGAACTACTCAGGTGACCCTGAGGACACAGATAAACCTCCAACGGCTTCAATGACCCTGTAAAAGGGTACAAATGACCAGCTGTCTGCAAAGAATATACCATATTTTTTGGAGTATAAGACGCACCTGAGTATAAGCCGCACCTTAGTTTTTGGGGAGAAAAATAAGAAAAAAGCTGATTGGCAGGTGGATCGGCATCCCGGAATACCCCCAATCAGCTGTTCCCAGAGGTGAATTTTAGCAACAGGTTCCTTGGTTGTGAGCTCTGTGCCCTGCTTTTATTTTGTTTTTGTTTTTCTGCCTCTGAAACTCTGTTTCAGAAAAAACTTCTTTCTGCCTCTGAAAGCCTCCAAAATAAAACTTCAGAAAAAAAGCCTCTGAAGCTCTGTTTGGGGGCTTTTTTTCTGAAGCTCCATTTGGGGCTTCTTTTCTGAAGCTCCGTTTCGGGTTTTTTTTCCTAAGCTCCGTTTGGAGCTTTTTTCAGCCTCTGAAATCTTCATTTGAGGAGCTAGGCGGGGCTACATTCGGAGTATAAGACGCACCCAGATTTTCACCCTCTTTTTTGGGGGAAAAAGGTACATCTTATACTCCGAAAAATACGGTAAATACTTCCATTCCCCACCATCCTGTCAGAGCTGAAGAAGCTTCTTGGATGAGAAGCAAAAGGTCTTAAAAGAAAAACTAGAAAGTCCAGTTGCCTCTTAAAAAAACACCTCTGGGACATCATAACCTGGATGACTGAGAATCTCTATAGACATTTAGCAATGCACTTTGGGGTGAACAACCTTCGAACGGTCCGGGAATATGAATGGATGTCCAGAAAAAAATTGCAGACTACAGGAGCCATTGTTGCTTCCGTTTGAGATGTAGAAAAGCACAGATTCATCCCCAGCAACCTGCATCTGTGTTCAATAATGAAGGGACCCGGGGCAAAACATATCCTGCAGAAAGCACAGCTCCCATTTCTCACTGGGACTCCGTCAAAGTTTTTGTGTTTTTGTCAGATTCAATTCAAAATGTATTTACCTATAAACATACTTAGTAGAGCTTGTGTACCACTCCAATAAGTTTCTAAGCAGCTTATAGCAGGGGTCTCCAACGTTGGCAACTTTAAGACTTGTGGACTTCAACTCAGTTTGCTGGCTGAGGCATTCTGGGAGTTGAAGTCCACAAGTCTTAAAATTGCCAACATTGGAGACCCCTGGCTTATAGTAAATAAGCTGGCTGAGGCATTCTGGGCATTGAAGTCCACAAGTCTTAAAGTTGCCAACGTTGGAGACCCCTGGCTTATAGTAAATAAGCTGGCTGAGGCATTCTGGGCGTTGAAGTCCACAAGTCTTAAAGTTGCCAACGTTGGAGACCCCTGGCTTATAGTAAATACAACACAACCCAGACAAAAATACCATTCTCATACAAATCAGGAGCATATCCAAAACATTCAGTTACAGGACGACCATTGATGGTCGTCTTATTTCACTCCTCCTCACCCTCTTCCATCCCTCACAGTCATGGCAGAAAAACAAATGGCAAGGAAGCCATTTGGGTGTTTTTCCTCATCTCTCCATGCCATCTTCATGAGCAGGAGCTCAGATGGTAGAATGGGAAAGCCGGCACGGTCTGAACGCAAGTAGAAATGAACAGATAATGCTTCCTTTATTTAAATATGAGGCTGTTTCTCTCCTTTTGATGCCCACCCAGCTTGAATCTACATAGGCAAGAAAGGAAACTCTAGGTTCCTTTAATAGAATAGAATAGAATTTTATTTTTTTTATTGGCCAAGTGTGATTGGACACACAAGGAATTTGTCTTGGTGCATCTGCTCTCAGTGTACATAAAAGAAAAGATACGTTCATCAAGGTACAACATTTACAACACAAATGATGGTCAATATATCAATATAAATCATAAGGATTGCCAGCAACAAAGTTACAGTCATACATTCATAAGTGGAAAGAGATTGGTGATGGGAACTATGAGAAGATTAATAGTAGTGCAGATTTAGTAAATAGTTTGACAGTGTTGATGGAATTATTTGTTTAGCAGAGTGATGGCCTTCGGGAAAAAACTGTTCTTGTGTCTAGTTGTCTGGTGTGCAGTGCTCTATAGCATCGTTTTGAGGGTAGGAGTTGAAACAGTTTATGTCCAGGATGCGAGGGATCTGTAAATATTTTCACGGCCCTCTTGGATAAAACGTCATCCAAATCCTTAGTAAAGGAAACTAGGAAATCTGTTAATTTCTCTCGGGCTGAACTGAAAACGATCAAGGGGGATCTAAGAAACACAGTTTCTGCTGGTAATTTCTGTATGATCTGACTGTATCAATTAAGGTCAAATTTCTTCTTTTCACGCCATCTCAAACAATCATCTATTCTTTCTTTCTTTCTTTCTTTCTTTCTTTCTTTCTTTCTTTCTTTCTTTTTCTCTTTCTTTCACTTTTTTCTTTCTCTTTCTTTTCTCTTTCTTTTTCTTTCTTTCACTTTCTTTCTTTCTCTTCTTTCTTTCACTTTCTTTCTTTTCTCTTTCTCTTCTTTCTTTCTCCCTCCCCCCCCTCTCTCTTTCTTTCATTTTCTGCTACTTCCATTCCTTCCAGGCAGACATTTAGCCTAGATGATTATCTGTAAATTGTATCACCTCTTTGGCTATTTTTCAGCACTCTGCTTATCTGCCCTTTCTTACCACTCAATAACTGGCATACTTGCACCTTTTGTGATTGGTACAGTTTCTAGCAAATTGGCATTGTTGCTACCTCTTTAGCTCAGTTAATTAGCCCCTTGGTTAGAGATTCAGATCCAGCAATCCTTATTAATTAAATCACCTGTGTAGTGTTAATCCGAAACAATTCTGCTAATGAGAGAAAAGTGGCTACCAAGAGAAAAGGCTTCTTTTGACATTAAAAAAAAAAAAAGTGCACCTGTTTTTCCAGGATTCAAAATGTGGTTTTGAAAGGCTATTTTCCCTGAAGGAATGTGTCTCTATAACAACGCACAAACATACTGTCACATACTAGCCCTGTGGGAAGAAATAAAAAGAAGCTAATTTAAAATGTTTTCCAAAATGTTGCTTATCATCCTCGGATGGCAGCATCGAAGGTCTATCAAATCAGCAGAAGGTGTTAGACTCAAAGTCAGTTCAATTTGCTATGCTTCTATATGGAAAGACGGCGATTGTGTTGGACTGGAGGGGAGTTCATTTCAAGGCTTGCCGTCCTTCTCACTGCGGCCTCCATCTGAAGGGTTCTGATATTGTGAGTGATTGAGCTGCTCCTGGTGGCTGCATTTAAGGCCAGTCTGAAGCCGAGAGTTGGCAGAAAAGCATAATGGTATAATTTATGCCATTACCAGGGGTGGGATTCCCACCGGTTCGGACCGGTTCGGGCAAACCGGTAGCTCCAAAGATCAGCTGGGAGTGAACCGGATCACTCCGACAATCAGGTGGACCTACCCGCCCACCCCTGCATTTTACAGACCTATATTTTCTCAGCTGATTCATGCAGCAGAGCGGATTGCTGAGCCTCAGCTGTGTTACTCCACAGCAGTTACATGCAAGGCAAATTTTCGTAAAAGTGCACACACGTGCACAGCACATGTCCGGTGTGTGTGCGTGTAAAGCATGCAATCAACGAATTGGTGTTTAATCCAGAAGGATCCCACCACTGCATTATACCACAGTGTAATAATTTGATGAGGCGTGATGGCCCAACAGTTAAAGATGCTGAGCTTATCAGTTGAAAAGCTAACAGTTTGGGTTCGAGACCCGAGCGCCACACAATAGGGTGAATTCCCATTGTTGCTCCAGCTCCTACTAACCAAGCAGTTCAAAAGCATGAAAAGGCAACTAGATAAATAGGTGCCACTTTGATGGGAAGGCAACAGCATTCCGTGCCCCTCGGCATATAACCATGCTAGCCACATGACCACAGAAGTGTTTTGGGACAACACTGGCTCCCTCGAATAAAAAATGGAGACAAGCACCAACCCCTAGATTCAGATATGACTGGAAAGGGGACACCTTTCCCTTTATCATTTGTGATGTCCTTTGGGTAATTTCTGCACATCACCGAATCACCAATCTCCTTCCAATTACCAATCTCCTTCCACTTATGACTGTATGACTGTAACTTTGTTGCTGGCAATCCTTATGATTTATATTGATATATTGACCATCAATTGTGTTGTAAATGTTGTACCTTGATGAACGTATCTTTTCTTTTATGCACACTGAGAGCATATGCACCAAGACAAATTCCTTGTGTGTCCAATCACACTTGGCCAATAAAAAATTCTATTCTATTCTATTCTATTATCCCTGGACTATTCTCTGTGGCACCAACTTTTCAGCTGGGCTTCTGTAGGCACTGGTTTTCCGGTCTTCCTGCAGCAGACAAAACTCTTATGGATATCATCCCAGCATCCAAATAACTCATATCATTAAGTGTTGCCAAGAAGTGGCAGCATCTGGAGCTATCAAATGGAGTACCAACCCTGACTACAAATCAAATAATCCAAATGTTTATCCCAACTACATTATCACTGACTTCCAAAAATGAATTGATAAGAACTTTGAAAGAAATAATCAAATACACACACACACACACAATCATCCCCAAAAATTCACCCTGTCATGGATCTATCCCCAGACCTCTCTCCGGATGTGAGTTCACAGGAGAAGGGTGAATTTGAGCAGAGGAAAGCAGAGAGCATTGATCAGGATCCAGGCTAGGAGAATGTTAGCCTGATGGAGCAGCCTCAACTGCGTGATCAGACAAGGGTCAGGCTGAGGCTGAGGGAGGTGAAACACAGCTTCAGCAAGTTGACCAGGAGACCCCAGGCAAGGACCGGAAATACCCCTTAGCAATGAGGAGGAAGTAGACTACACCGCCTCCTGATCCAATGACATATAGAGCAGAGAGGAGACAGGCACAACGCTGGTCAGCTAAGCTACTCATGAGGAGGCAAACTCACCTCTCATAAGGGGCTGCACTGATGTTGCCTATTTAATCCCAGTCTGAGGAATCGAATGTTGCTGGACCAATGTGCCCAGTTCTGTGCCTTGTGTGCTCATGCCTTGTATTCTGACCCATTTGATTCATGAACTGCTTTCCTGACTTTGTGTGCACCAGTTGGACTGGGTTACTCAGTGACTCTTGCCATACTGAGCTTGGAATCTGGGCCTATGCAATGGAGGTGCTTTCTGAGGACCTATATTTTGTGGGGGGCTGAATAAATACCTGTAGACTCTTGTTGTATGTGTGTGTGTATCTATAGGAATTGGGGCAGCACATACTCTGACTCACTATAGCAATCATTTTCATAGAATTCCATCCCTGATAAATAGAAGACCCAAATCAGTTGTGGGACAGAGATATCTCTTGTACAACTATCCTTTTCCATTGCTTAGAGAACTTCTGGGTATTCTTGAATTTGTGCCCAATCCTAACTTCCTGCAATTGTGATCCAAAAGCACACATTATATAAATGCATTTCTCTAGGCTTGTGGTTGTTGTTAGTTGAGAAGTTGTGTCCGACCCATCGCGACCCCAAGGACAACTTTCCTCCAGGCCTTCCTGTCCTCTACCATCCCCCAGAGACCATTTAAACTCATGCCTACTGCTTCAGTGACTCCATCCAGCCACCTTGTTCTCTGCCATCCCATTCTTCTTTTGCCCTCAATCGTTCCCAGCATTAGGCTCTTCTCCAGTGAGTCCTTCCTTCTCATTAGGTGGCCAAAGTATTTGAGTTTCATCTTCAGGATCTGGCCTTCTAAAGAGCAATCAGGGTTGATCTCCTGTAGGACTGACTGGTTTGATCGCCTTGCAGTCCAAGGGACTCGCAGGAGTCTTCTCCAGCACCAGAGTTCAAAGGCCTCAATTCTTTGGCATTCAGCCTTTCTTACGGTCCAACTTTCACAGCCATAAATTGCAACTGCGAAAACCATCACCTTGTCTATACGCACTTTTGTTGGCAGGGTGATGTCTCTAGGCTTAGGGAGTGAGAATTTTACATGCATGTTGAGCAAACGGAATAAATGGCAGACCTCTGAAATGCTCAATTGCAATTTTGAAAAGCAAAGGAAATAATAATAATTAAAAAATTCTAGGAAAAATAAGCTTACTTGACTTCAAACACTCCACAAGGAATTATGGTAAGGGACAAGTATCATTTAATAAAAAAGAAGACTAACACATTTAATGAGCTGGCTGGGAAGGAAAATGTTCCCTCTGGAGAGCAATCTTGATAAACACACAAGTAGCAGAGTCAAATAAAGTCACCCTGGTCCATCTCAGCCATTTACTGGGCAAGAATAGGCATTGCCAAGATCTGCTAGAGGAACACAACACCCCTGCTGCGCTTTAGTGCCATTTTTTTTTAAAAAAATTGCAAATCACTAGAATTACAGCTGCTTATGATTTTGTTTTAAAATATCCATGGAAACAAGCTATTTCTAAATGAATCAACTCCAGAGCTCATTGTCCAAAGTATGTGATATGGAAAATATCTTTGCACGCACAAAACGGGAGATGCCAGGAGATGTTACCACTTTGAGTTAAATGGCCTGAAAGAGCATTGGGAGGGAGGTCAGGGTCAGGTAGAGCCAGCATGAATTTTGCCTTTCACGGCTCACCTGAAATGTCCTTCAACTTGATTGTTTGACAGATGTCCTCACGCAAACACAAAAAGGACACCTACTTTACTGTACTGATTCCTTCCTTCCTTCCTTCCTTCCTTCCTTCCTTCCTCCCTCCCTCCCTCCCTCCCTCCCTTTCTTTCCTCCTCCTCTCCTTCTCCTTTCTTACTTCTTCCTTCTCTCCCTCTCCTTCCTTCCTTCCTCCATCCCTCCTTCCTCCTGTCTCTTTCCCTCCCTCCCTCTCTCTCTCCTTCCTTCCATCCTCCCTTCTTTCCTCCTCCTCTCCCTCCCTCCTTTCCCTCTCTCCTCCCTCTCTTCTTTCCGCCTCCTCTCCTTCTCCTTCCTTCCTTTCACCCACCTACTTTATTCCTCCCTCCCTTCTTTCCTCCTCCTCTCCTTCTCCTTCCTTCCTTTCACCCATCATCCATCCATATATCCTCCCTTCTTTCTTCCCCTCCCTCCCTCCCTCCCTCCCTTCCTAGTAATACAAGGATTTCTTCTCCTTCTTTATCATCGTCATCATCATCTTCCCAAAAAACCTTCAGAACTCCTTCTGCATTGTCTCTTAGTTGGGACTATTGGTTTAAAAATATGCCAAGGTAAGAAATTATGCCATCCCATTTATCAGCATCTTGGAATGCAGTGTGATATTTTAATTTCCAACGTTGATAATTAACACAGCAAGTGAAGTTGTGGGAAATTACTGCACTCGCTTTGGTCTCAAGTGCTGGCTCATTAATGTTTCTCATAATTCAAGCTACATGATTTATATTTCTAGTTTTGATTTCTCCGCTCCGGAGATTATTCCACCGTTACTATCCTCAGGTGAACCTTGATTTCTGAAATGTTTGACTGTCAAGTTGAGAGGTCAAGCACCAAAGTCCATGTGCACATGCAACCTGGGAAAGGAAGGGATTTCTGCAGACTAGAAATGTCTTTTTTTCCATCAACGAACAACAGCCTCTCCTTTGCAATTGCTCTCCAACAGCAGTTCAAGCTGGAAACCCTCCATGCTATGATAATTATCTCTGTTATTACTGGAATGTCTGAAGGTGACTTTCTGAATCAACTGAGCTTCTAAATATAAAAACAAAAAGCAGGAAGGAAAAAGAAGAAGAGCTGCCAATATCAAGATGGATTTAGGGCCCTACGTTAATTATTTGGAACTGAAATGATGTTTCCTGAATTACTGCTTCAAATTTGGTGTGTGGGGTGGGGAAGGGAACACAAAGGGTACTGCAACAATTTTATTTTCTAGATGTATTATGGGAAACGTATAAATGCTTTTGCTTCATATTTTGTAGGCTGTGCCAGCTCTGACTAAAGATTAATCTTATTAACTACAAAACCCCACATTTGATTAAACAGCTTTATTTATTTTTTCTAAGAAAACATAAACATTTCCCACTCTTCTATGTTTGCTTCCAAAGTATCACCAGAAACATTTTATTACATTTCAGTTATATTCCGTCTCAATCTATTCCACTAATCTCCAATCCTTTCCTAAGCTTCTCTGTAGTATTATTTATCCCAAGAGTGAATTCTGTGATGCTTACATGCAGCTAACAGAACTGGGAAAAATCTGTATGGATTACATATGAAAAAATGCTTGGGGAATTTTAAAAAGTGTATGTGTTACTCAAGAGAAATCTTCAACTTTATATATTTGCATAAACAGAAACTCTAGCTATTAGGCACAATGACAAACCCTATTATGACATATTATTGATCTGACTTTATATAAAGTTCTATCAATTTAAGTGTGCAAAAGCTGTGTTGCCATAACAACAATGAAACGGAAATATATATATATGTTTTTGTAGGTTTTCACGGGTATAGGTATGTAGGTCTTGGCATTTTCGGGTCTTTTCCCGTGTAAGGTTGAGAGTATCTTGGCGACGTTTCGACGAGGTCTCACTCATCATCTTCAGGCTGGTGTCTTCGGCTTCGTGATTCTTGAGCAGCTCGAGAATCACGAAGCCGAAGACACCAGCCTGAAGATGATGGGTGAGACCTCGTCGAAACGTCGCCAAGATACTCTCAACCTTACACGGGAAAAGATCTGAAAATGCCAAGACATATATATTGTTAAATATAACACTACTTAATTTGCTAAAAATAAGAAAGAGGGGGAACTGGAGCAGCTTGGTGGCCTAGAGGTGGAGCTCTCATCTTACAATCAGGAAGCTGTAGTGGCAGATATTTCTCTCTCTGGGCGCAAAGAGAAAATAACTGCTGTGAACTCTGCGTAGGTGTCAGGAAGGGCATCTGGCCAGTAAATGCTCAGTTTCATTCAGTCACCAAGACTCCACCCTGATGCAAGGGTTTACATGGTCATTATAAGGGGGGAAAGGAAAAATGGGACAGTTAGAAGAAAAGCTAAGATGTCTGGGGCTTCCCAGATACTCTACACCAGGGGTCAGCAACCCACGGCTCTGAAGCCGCATGTGGATCTTTCATCCCTCTGCTGTGGCTCCCTGTCACTCAAAATATGCGTCACAACCGCCAATGTGCAACACCTGCCAGCACACAAATAATTGAGCTTTTCGACCCCGGTAGGCCAACCATGGATAAATCCAAGAAAATAAGTTTCAGAAGAAAATAGAACATTGAATTCAGCTACATATGTTAGTTTTGTGGCTGCTCAGGAAATAGTCAGGCATGGGAAGGGTTGTGTGGCTCCCGGTGTTTTCTTTTCTGTGGGAAACAGGTCCAAATGGCTCTTTGAGTGTTTAAGATTGCCGACCCCTGCTCTCCATTCTCCCAAAATAATTGTTCTGTCTCCTTCCCCACTTCAGACCCACGAGCTGGCCTTCAGCCAGTGGATTCACGGCTCTTATCAGTCCTGGCAGAGAAATCGCAGCTGCCTGCCAAAGTTCAAACAAATGACTCATGTAGCAAGACTTTCAGCTCTTTTTGAAACGGATCAGCTAAACTTTGCTTCCCATGGAGTGAGAACAGTCCCAAAGCTCCTTATATATCCTGGCTTCATTCCTTTTGATGATGCCTCCTCTCTAATCTTCTGAAGTGCGGGTCAAGCCAAGCTTGATTATTATTATCAGCTGGGTCTGAAGGCGTAACCTGGGGAAGAGAGGAATCAGGGGATGACGGCCTCATTACGTCCTCCAATTGGTCTGGTTCTGGCTCCTGGAGCCGAGCCAAAGGAATCAATACTCTTGAGGTAAGCCTTACCGGCCCTTCCCCCTCACTCTCGGAGTCACTTTTGGGCATGGGGCGAGGTTCGGGGCTGGAGTCACAACAATAATACAGATGGACTCTTGTCCCAAATCTGTTGAATTTAGTCAAAGGCTAACATTTTCTCTGTTTGCAGAGGAAAGCTGATTGAGTTTCCCACCATCATTTGACATTCCCTCTTTCAGTAGTTTACTCCAGCTCAAGGCTTCATTATGACAGAAGGGAAATGAAGGCTCTTGTTTGATTGTTTAGTTCAGAGGTCTCCAACCTTGGCAACTTTAAGCCTGGAGGACTTCAACTCTCAGAATTCCCCAGCCAGCTTTGCTGGCTAGGGAATTCTGGGCATTGAAGTCCTCCAGGCTTAAAGTTGCCAAGGTTGGAGACCCCTGGTTTAGTTCCTGGGCTTACTCATTTGTCTAGGTAGCAGTTTCTTGAACTATACTTTGCAGAATGAGTGCCAATTGGTTGGTCACCACACCGTGTGAGGTTGAAGCAAAGCAAAGCAAAGCGTGAATCAAAGGGTGCGGTTTGGACCAAGTTGTCATCAATGCCTTTTGATGATACTGAGATTTAGTTGAAACTCTGCTTTTCAAAGGAGATAAATACAATGCTGTGGGTGTTGTTGTTGTTGTTTTAAAAAAGGGAAAAAAGAAGCCCTAATGCAAATAAAAACACATTTTCTTGCAATTAAAAAATAATAATAACTATTATCCATCCTTATTCTTGTTTCCCATATGATTGTATACTGTTTTGATATTTGGGGGATGAAAGTATTAGAAATGAAGAATAACAGAGTAGGAAGGGATCTTGGAGGTCTTTCTAGTCCGATTAGGCAGGAGACCATATATCATTTGAGACAAATGGTTGTCCAATCTCTCCTTTTTTTTTTCATAAAAAAGTTTTATTTTTACAATCATATCAAACAGCTCATCCAATGTACAGTTATATACAATTAGTCGGGCTTGCCCAGTCACCACCCCCTTTTTAACACTCTTCCCTCTTCTACCTTCTTCTACTTTCCAGACCTTCGTCTCCTTCTCTTATCTACATCCTCTCCTCCCTCCACCCTCCACCTTCCTTCTCCCTCTTCTACCCCTCTTCCTTCCTCTTCTCCTCTTTCCTACCTCCTACTCTCTCTTTTCTCCCTCCCCACTGTTCTAAAATGGTAACTGGGCAGATCCGACCCTACATTAATTTATACATCTTCAATAATCCCTGTACATTAACCATCACTCCATCCTTTACCCTCAATCCCCCAATTCCCTCCCCTTACCCCCACCCCCACCCGACTTCCCAGAACAAAATGCAGGGTATCAAAACTAACAATCATAATCCAAAATAATTCCTAAATTATAATCTCTAGTCACCCCACACATAATCACACTCTCAATTCCCCTCTCCTTCAAAAATATATCTAAGTTGTCCAATCTCTTCTTAAAAGCCTCCAGTGATGGAGCACCCACGACTTCTGAAGGCAAGCCGTTCCACTGATTACTTGTTTTAGAGGTGCTTTTTCACGAGGCAACTGGACTTTCTGGTTTTTCTTTGAAGATGTTTTACTTCCCATCCAAGAAGCTTCTTCAGGTCTTCTTCAGAGCTGAAGCAGCTTCTTGGATAAGAAGCTTCTTGGATAAGAAACGTCTTCAAAGAAAAACCAGGAAGTCCAGTTGCCTCATGAAAAAGGATCTTTGGGGACAACCATGACTTGGATGACTGATAATCTCTATAGACATTTACTTGTTTGACTGCCAGGAAATTCATCCTTAATTCTAGTTTGCTTCTCTCCAACCTAGATAAGTTTCCATCCATTGATAAGTTTCCATCCATTGTTTCTTGTCTTGCCTTCAGGTGATTTGGAGAATACGTTGAGCCCCTCTTCTTTATGGCAGCCCCTTAGGGACCAGTCAGGAATTATGATCCCTGCACTTTCAGCTCTAAATAATCCAAGAGTTTAACATCTGAGCATATGCAGTCTATTAATTGGTTGGAATACTTTTTTCTTTCACACGAAGAAAGCCGGTGTCATGAATTCTGTCTATTGACTGCCTTGACTTTTCCCTTCTTCAGCTGAATAATTTGGAGTTATTTCTTGGCTGTAAACACTGTTTGCATTGATTGTAAAAACAGCCAAGGATATATTTACAGGTTGATGGCAATTCATTTTAAACACCATATCTATCACCAATCAATACAACATTTAAATCTAAGTTACTATGACACATCATTTTAAAAAGAAAAGAAAAAAAAAGAAGTATATAAATTCAGTTACCGAACTATTAATACATCATGTTTCTTTTTTAAGAACGAAATCACTTTCTTCTAAGGCAGCGGTTCTCAACCTGTGGGTCGGGACCCCACTGGCTTCAGGCAAGATAAACTTAATGCCGCTTTAATGCCTCCGTCCTCAAGGCAATTGCAAGCAGTTCAGATCGCTAGCCAATACGGCTTCAGGCGTGATAAATTCAAAAAAACAGTTTGCCGCTTTTCCCCCCTTCTGCAGCTGCTGAGGCGCGCTGAGATCGCTGCCTAAAAAAAAATAATTTTACGGTTGGGGTCGCCACATCGTGGGGAATTGTATTAAAGGGGTCGCAGCACTATAAAGGTTGAGAACCACTGTTCTAAGGAATGATTTTCCAAAGTAACAATTTCTGCAACTTAAGGTTTTGTATTAACACTCACATGGTTTGCTGAATTTTTATTTCTGTCCGATGTAAATTAACTCATTGTAATGTGTGAAACCAATCTATTGTGGATATTTAACAGCTTTCCTGATTATTGTTAAAGAACTCTTTGAACTGAGGCCCTTTCCAACTCTTCCAACAGTTCAGTCGATCCTAGCTGATTGCGATATCCAACAAGAGATCTCTTGTGACCCCTGGAAGCAGTGAGCCTGACTCTTGATTGATCTGTATTCAACGGGTAGCAGAGAGAGAAAATTGTTAGTCATGTGAAGTGAAATACAACTACTGTTTCTTAATTTTAATACAGTTTCAATGCAATGTAACAAAATCCAGCCAATGTCTAGGTCCGTGATGGCAAACCTATGGCACATGTGCTCAAAGTGGCACGTGGACCCATGTCACCTGGAACACACGGCATCGCCCATTACTTTTCAGGGTTTCTGGTACGCATGCGCGCGCGACAATCAGTTGCCCTTTTTGCATGTGGCAGTGCCAGAAACTAGAAGATCTGGTCTTCCGTTTTCCTGCGTGAGCATGTGTGCTGGCCAGCTGATCATCACGTGTGCATGTGCGCCAGAAACCCGGAAGAGTAGCTGGCTGAAACCGGAAGTTCAGTAGCTGAAACCGGAAGTTCATTTTCGGGTGTACACATGCGCCCTGGGCAGCTACTCTTCTCGGTTGCGGCCCAGATGCACGCGCACTCAGTGCCAAAAAGCTTTGCCATCACTGGTCTAGCTTCTTCCCACTTTTCTGTCCCCTTTTCAGAATTTTAGCCCTTGATGTATCGTCAAAGCCACCTGGGATCACCAATGAGAAAAAAATATGACGTTTCTCTATCCTCAAAGTGCAGTTCACAGAATAAGAGACTTCTTCGCGATCTTTTTCTGTTGGTCTCAGTGGTCTTTGCTCAGACCTGTCTCTACTCTCAGATCACTCAACATCCTGATGTACATGACCCTGGCTATCATCATGGGACTTCATTTGGGAAAAACTAGATGCTGGGCTTGTTGACGGAAAGGTTGGCAGTTCGAGACCCAACTACTGTGAGACGGGATGAGCTCCCATTCCTGTCCCAGCTCCAGCCAAGCCAGCAGTTCGAAAGCATGCAAATGCAAATAGATAAAAAGGTACCACTTTTGATGGGAAGGTAAGTGTGTTCTGTGCGCCTCAGGATACAGTCATGCTGGCCACATGACCCTGGAAGGATCTTCAGACCATTCTGGCTTCCTTGACTAGAAAACAGAGATGAGCACCTCCCCCTAGAATTGATATGGCTGAGCAGGGAAAACTTTTACCTTGTAATCTTTTTCTGACATAGTTTTAAATCTTCTGCCAAACATAATCAGGGTCTTCCATCGCACAGTTCCCCATGCCTTCTTCTTCATATGATAGAGATGGGACGATCAAACAATAATTAACAAATTATTGTTCATTTGTTAACAATAATTGGTGATTGGCAGAGCAAGCTTGAGTAGCTCCTTTCTTTGTTATATAAATTGGTTCTAACATTAGCAAAACATTAGCTGGTTGAAACCCGCAATTGTTTCTTGCAGTTAATTAATTGGCTTCCTTTTCCCAGAGTTTCCCAATTATTAGTTTTTAAAACCATTTTTTGAGTTTAGGCTTTTTCCTTATTTAGAAACCCTCTGTCAATAATTTCCATATATAACTTTCCAAAAATGATTAGCTCTTGTTGTGACCAAGGCCCAAGTAGTGATTACCAAACACAATTCAGTCCTCAACAAACTTATTTTATTAAAATAGCTGAGAATTAATTCATTCTCAGCTTAGTCCAAAACAAAATTCTTCATAAACAGTCCTTTGGCCTTATCACCAACCTTTGATTTCTTTGGCAACTTGCCAAAGGCTTTTCTTGGCAAAACCCCCACAAAGTTCAAGAAATGCTGACAAGAAGCAATGGAATCAACATTGCTTTTCTACAAAGAACCCAACGGCTTGTTGCTGCTCTTTTAAGCCTTATGGGAATGGCCAATCATCTTCTGGCCTTACTCCTGAGTAGTCCTTTTTTCTTCAGCTGCTCTTGCCTTCTGGAAGCTCTTCGCATGCATGCACTAGGAACAGGCTCCTCCTGTTCCTCTCCCTCTCTGATGTCCGCCTCTGGAGGCTCTGGAGTCTGCACATCGCTCCCAGATAGCCCTGTCCCCATCTCTGCCTCGGATGCAGAGCCCTCGTCCAGGTCTTCCCCTGACTCCAGGACTGGCCCATTGTCCTCCTCAGCTTCCTCATTGTTCGACTCTGCTGTCAGCTCCGCAGGCTGCTGGCGAACCACAACAACTCTTGTCTTCTTTTGTCCCAGGTGAAAAAAAGTTTACATTTGACCTGTGTTTGAGGTGGACTGGATTTTGACCCAGTCCTTAATTTTTTGTGTCACAAATAAATCATCTAGACCCCCACATCTAGAACAGATGCGTTGAAATTTAAACAAAGGGACACGTTTGCTTTGCACCTTAAATAGTAAGATTACATTTTCAAAGAGAAAAACCTCACCGTATAAAAATTGCATTTAAACACTGCCACCTTGTGCCTGAAAAGAACTATCTTTAACTGAAAAGCCAACGTTCTATAATTTCACATTTGCAACTGAAGTATTGAGAGAGTCCAGAACATGCAGATTTGAAATCTTATTAATGTATATTATGGTTCCAATATCTAAGGGGCTGCCAAGAAGAAAGGGGAGGGGGGGGTTCAACCTATTTTCCAAAGCACCAGAAGGTGGGACAAGAAGCAGAAATGGACAGAAATTAATTGAGAAGAGAAGCAACCTAGAAATCAGGAGAAACTTCCTGACAGTGAGAACAATTAATCAGTGGAATGACTTGCCTTTAGAAGCTATGGGTGCTCCATCGTTGGCGTTTTTAAAGAAAAGATTGTACAATGCAGTGGTGAAATCTAAGTTTCTTTCCTACCAGTTCTGTGGGTGTGGCTTGGTGGGGGGGTTCATGTGACTGGGTGGGCGTGCCTATGTGAGTGGGGGAATCAAAAGATAGAAATTCACTAACAATGAACAACCCTGGAGCAGAGTTGGACTAATTACCTCCAGGTCCCTTCCAGCTCTGGATTATCCTCTGAAGCGCTGTTTAGTGCCAGATTTGTAGTCCTTCCTTCCTCTCCTTTTTCCTCCCTCCCGCCTTTCTTTCTTTCTTTCTTTCTTTCTTTCTTTCTTTCTTTCTTTCTTTCTTTCTTTCTTTTTCTTTCTTTCTTTCCTTCCTTCCTTCCTTTTCTTCTCTCTCTCTCTCTTTCTCTCAAATGAAGCTAAAGTCTCAACATCTTTTTTACATCGTGGCGACCAAAACTGGATGCAGTATTCCAAGTATGGCCTTACCAAGGCATTATAAAGTGGTATTGACTCTTCACGTGATCTTTTTTTTTTTATTATTGAAAGAGTTTTAAAAAACAAAAACATTTTTCCCCCTTTTTCCCCCCCCTCCCTCCCAAAAAACCCCCTTCCCCCCCTCCCCCCCCGGCTTCCCGGGTCAATCACAAGGTATTGTTATACATAAACCAAACATAGAATAAAATTTTCCCTTCCAATCCAAATAACCACATCCACAGCTTTTCATCTCCCAACCCCCTCCCCATTACATAAAATAACTTTCTAATTATTCAAAGGCAATCTGATATTTCTTAATCTGATATCTGTTTTGTAGATAATCAGTCCATTTTTTCCATTCAATTAAATATCTTTCCTGCGTATTGTCTTTTAAAAAAGCTGAGATTTTAGCCATCTCAGCCAAATTAATAACTTTCAGTATCCATTCTTCTCTTCAAGTGATCTTGATTCCATCCCTCTGTTTATGCAGCCTAGAACTGTGTTGGCTTTTTTGCCAGCTGCTGACCACTGCTGGCTCATATTTAACTGATTATACACTAGGACTCCAAGATCCCTCTCACATTGAGAAAAGTACCACATATACTGTACCTGTGCATTTTGTTTTTCTTGCCTAAATGTACAACCTTACACTGAATTTCATTTTGTTAGATAGCGCCCAATGTTCAAGTCTATCAAGAGCCTTCTGTCTGTCTATCCAGATCACCAATTCAGAGTGGTTTGTAAGATTTGTTTGCAGCAATTTCTTCCTCCATATTTTCTGCTCCAGTGTTTCTTCCAGAAAAGATGTTCCTTCTGTCCCCTCCACAGGTCGCACCTTTGCTCCAAAGTTCATATCTCTTACGCAAATGCCACCCCAACTGAACCAAGAGCATAAGTGAAGGGGAGAAGGATCCTTTCCTCTGAACGTCTGGCCCCAAGTCAATAATAATCCAGGCACCTAGACCATGGCAAGAATGAGGGAGACAATTTGTAATCACTGAACTGAAACGAGAACAGAAGCCCTGAGACAGATTCCACCTGAAATGATTCCATTGGGATCCATATTGGCACCAAAGCTCCTGAAACCCATTTCCTGCATGAACCCCCATAGAGTCATTGCACGCTGGAGACAATTTGTGTTCACATCCTTTGGGGCACCAGAGACCCAACCACAAAGCTCAGGCAGGGAAGAAGCAAACAACCGTTCCTCATTTCAGTCAGGCAGTCAAACATCCCAGATAGAATAGAATAGAATAGAATAGAATAGAATAGAATAGAATAGAATAGAATAGAATAGAATAGAATTTTTTATTGGCCAAGTGTGATTGGACACACAAGGAATTTATCTTGGTGCATATGCTCTCACTGCACATAAAAGAAAAGATACCTTCATCAAGAATCATAAGGTACAACACTTAATGCTAGTCATAGGGTACAAATAAGCAATCAGGAAACTATCAATATCGATATAAATTGTAAGGATACAAGCAAGAAAGTTACAATCATACAGTCCTAAGTGGAAGGAGATGGGTGATGGGAACGATGACAAGATTAATAGTAGTGCAGACTTAGTGAATAGTTTGACAGTGTTGAGGGAATGATTTGTTTAGCAGAGTGATGCCGTTTGGGAAGAAACTGTTCTTGTGTCTAGTTGTTCTGGTGTGCAGTGCTCTGTAGAGTCATTTTGAGGGTAGGAGTTGAAACAGTTTATGTCCAAAATGTGAGGAGTCTGTAAATATTTTCACAGTCCTCTTTTTGACTCCTGTAGTATACAGTTCCTCAATGGAAGGCAGGTTGGTAGCAATTGTTTTTTCTGCAGTTTTAATATGCAACAATGCCGAATGTTTGAAAATTAAAACCGAAAAAGGGGAGAGAAGACAATGAAGAGCAAGAGGGAGAAAAAAGGAGAGCGGTGGAGGACACGTTTCCCAGGACTTAAAATATTTTACTGTGTGCCAGCCCAGATAAAAAGCTTTATCAAGGACACTACAAACAAAATCCAACAGGACAAACCTGTCACATTTTTGTAGCAAGTATGGTTAAGCAAGCAAGAAAAAAACACCCATCATGTTGTTTATTTTACAGGAGCTAACAGAAACATCTTCCAAAACACATGCTAGCTTGCTGCATTTTTTTAATACACTGAAAATGCTAAACCAAAGACTGATGATCAGGAGCCGATACAAACATGATTGGACAAATGAGAAATATTTACTTAAAAAGACTGAAAAATTAGACAATGGTTTGCTTTTCTCAATCATGTCGTGCTTTTATGCCCTTTGAATATTTTCACAATTTAGATCAGAGGTCTCCAACCTCGGCAACTCTAAGCCTGGTGGACTTCAACTCCTAGAATTCCCCAGCCAGCAAAGCTGGCTGGGGCCTTCTGGGAGTTGAAGTCCACCAGGTTTAAAGTTACCAAGGTTGGAGACCCCCGATTTAGATGACTATAATCTCTCATAAACATCTAAATATTTTTTCACCGTTTACTCGTCAAAATAGGGTTAGTGTGGTGGCTCAGTGATTAAGTGGCTTTTTCCAGCCGGCAACCCCCTTTTGAGACCTGGGTTCCATGAGACGGGGTGAGCTCCCGTCTTCGCCCTAGCTCCTGCCAACCTAACAGTTCAAAAGCATGTAAATGCGAATAGATAAATAGGTACCACTTCAGTGGGAAAGCAGCAGCACTCTGTGATGTCACGATGGCCACATGATCAGAGAAATGTCTTTGGACAGCCCTGGCCCAATGGTCTTGAAATGAGATAAGCACTGCTATCTACAGTCAGCCACAACTACAGCAGGTGGTGGGTTTCTACAGTTCACCCCGGTTCGGGTGAACCGATAGTGGAGGCAGTGGGAGGCTCCGCCCACCCACCCAGAAGTCATCACAGATGCTCTGCACACATTCACAGTCCTGAACCAGTATTGAAGGTAAGTGGAACCCACTACTGAACTACAGGAGTGAAATCAGCAGGGACTCCTTTACCTTACTTATCAAAAATGGAAACAGAAAAGAGGTCCTGGCATATTTTTTCCCCCATGTCAGCTGGAAGTCATGTAAGCTGAGTGAAATCATTAAGGTCCCTTTTAACTCTGTTAATCTGTAATCAGCTTTCGAAGGAGAAGTTGGGCTACATTTGATTGCAATGACCATGAAATCACTTTGTCAGTGAAAAATACCTTTGGGTTCATAAAGAGAAGAGAGCTTAATGAATCCGGCCAAACCCATCAATGCTGCATAGATGGAATTCTTAGGGCAAATGCTATTCTCTCATCTCCCAATGCTCAAAAGCCACTAGGGACCTCCGTCTTGTGGTCTCCTTGTGAGGAACAGCTGTTTGGAGCACTTGTGGGCGATCTCAAGTCCCTTCCTTGTTCATTATGAAAATTTATGAACAGCCGGTCTACTCGCTGCTTCTTTGTTCTTTACCATGATTGTTGGCTCCACTTTTGGTGGAGATGTTTTCTCTGCCATTTTTAGCTTTGGGATCCGATTTTTTTTTTCCTAGTAAAAGTACTTGATTGCTCATCCCACAGGTGCTTTTCAAAAGACTACTGGAATTTTTTGGTTTGTCCTTGAAAAAGTTTTGCTTCTCATCCAAGAAGCTTCTCCAGTTCTGACTGAATGCTGGGGAATGATGTTCCCCACCATTCAGTCAGAACTGAAGAAGCTTCTTGGATGAGAAATGAAGCATTTTCAAGGAAAAAAATCAAGGAAGTCCGGTTGTCTTTTTGAAAAGCACATTTGGGAAAACCATGAACTGGGTAATTTAGAATCTCTATAGATATTTGATTGCTTTTATTCTGGGTTCTAGGCTAGAGTGGCATGGGGGCCCAGAGGTAGAGCTTTCACTTCACAATCAGGAGGCTGTGAGTTTAATCAAAGGTACCGGCAGACATTTCTCTCTCTGGATGCAATTAGTAATTGTCTGCTATGAACTCCACATAGGTGTCAGGAAGGGCACCCAGCCAGTAAATGTTCAAGCTCCATTCAGTCACACCATTTGATGCAAGGGATTACAGGGTCATTACAGGTCATTAAAAGGAAAAGAAATCTGGCTTCTAAATTATTGTCTTTTTTTCATAAGATATTAATTTCTATTCTTTGCTTTTTAATGTCATCTGCGGTCTTACGTAAACATTGGCTTTCAAGGCAAATACTTGTAAGATTCTTTGTCCAGTTATCGGATTACTTATAAGTTGATTTACCTGTCTCCTTGCAAAAAGTACAATGGTCCAAATCTTCTCTACTTCCATTTCTATGTAAAGGATCTGAAACTGGAATATAATCTTTGAATTTTCTCAAGATATAACAATATACCCACTCTTCTTTGCCTTTGGTGGGTAAAAATACTTCTTCACAGTTGCCCAAAACACATTCCGGTCGGAAAGCCCACATGGTCTTATTTAGGCACAAGGTGATCTTCAAGGTTTTGCCAACCTAGTGAAAAGAGGCTCATTTGGAAACTTCAATGTCATAACCTATGACGTTTCTAGTTATTTTTTTTTAATTCAATACAGCCACACATCCGAAGGTTTATCATTATAAATGACAGCGGTGTGGATTGCTCATCATCTGGTCATCGTGGCCATAACGGATGTGTTCGATTAAGGGGAGGGGGGTGCCTTCAAAACAAGGAGCTTGACTCAGGAGTGAAATGCTCCCGGTTTGGACCAGATCACCTGATCCGGTAGCGATGGCGGCGGGTGGTTTGGAGAACCGGTTGTAAAAAAAATGCTTTTAAAAGGTTCAGGCGATCAGGCAACTCAGTTGGGATCATCAGAACCCTTTAAAAGCTTTTTTTTCCCTCTGGCGATTCCAGCTGAGTTGCCTGATCATCACAGGCTTTTAAAAGCATTTTTTTTACAACCTCTTCGGCCAAAGAGGTTGTAGAAAAAATGTTTTTAAAAGTTAAAAAAAAAAAGTTGGCCATGCCCACCCAGTCACATTACCCCACACACACACCAAGCCACGCCCAGAGAACCGGTAGTAATAAATTTTACATTTCACCCCTGGCTTGACTATTTGTTATATCAGAGAGAAGCTGCACTCACACAATTCACTAAGCCAAAATGTGGCTTGTTCTTATCTTTTTGTTACATGAACCAATATGGTCTTATTTTTAGATGTGAATCAGGACACTCTTTGCGGCCTAGTTCATCTTCGGCCAGCTAATAAAGGGCATTTCATTCTCTTAGTATTTGGCTTTTATTTTGAATGTTCTAGACCAGGGTTGTCAAACTTGATTTCAATGAGGGTCGCATCAGGGTTGTGTTTGACCTCGGGTGGCCAGGGTGGGCATGGCCATGGTGGATGTGGCCAGCTTGACATCACACATGGGGGGGCTGCATTGGTCTGAGCATCTGCCAGTGAAAACTGGCCCTCGAGTTTCATTTCTGGCTGTGACAGCCTCCTGCAACCATCTGCTAGAGCAGCGGTTCTCAACCTGTGGGTTGCAACCCCGTTGGGGGTCGAATGACGATTTGCCAGGGGTCGCCTAAGACCATCGGAAATATGGGAAGTATAATTGCGAGTTGAAGAATCGCGCTCCAATGGTTGACTCCACAAGCCAGCTGCAGGCTCTTCAAATCGCTAGCCGAATTCGGCTTCAGGCGCGATGAATTAAAAAAGAGAGAAATCTTTGCTCTGATGTCTCCCTCTCAAGCCAGCTCCAATTACTCCCAATCGCTAGCCTAATCTGGCTTCAGGTGCAATAAACTTAATAGGGGAGGAGTCTCCACTTAAATGCCTCCGTCCTCAAGGCAATCGCAAGCAGTTCAGATCGCTAGCCAATACGGCTTCAGGCGCGATAAATTCAAAACAAAAATAATTTTACGGTTGGAGTCGCCACATCGTGGGGAATTGTATTAAAGGGGTCGCCACATCGTGGGGAATTGTATTAAAGGGGGTCGCAGCACTATAAAGGATGAGAACCATTGTGCTAGAGAAAACAGAGCTCGGGAGGGCCGTGTATGGCCTTTGCGAATGTCGTTTCTGGCTGCGATGGCCTCCTGCAACCCTCTGCCAGTGAAAATGGAGGTCAGGAGGGCTGCCCTCCTGAGCTCCATTTTCACTGGCAGAGGCACAACGGGCAGCTCCTTCGCTGTTTCCAGGGTGGCCCACAGGCCAGATCGGAGCACCCTGCGGGCCAGATCCAGTTCACGGGCCTTGAGTTTAACACCCCTGTTCTAAACAGATGCAGAAGTTTGTCAAACTTCTTACCTAAATCCCATTAAGTTTATTTTCGATGTACTTTCTAAATCTAGAATTTAAAGTTTCGCGATCTTGATTTCATTTCTGCAATGTCTAATTAAGAAGGAATGCGTGACCCATGCAGTTGGGCTCTTAACTTGGAAATGCCTTACCCAAAGAACCTCTCAAGTTACAACTTCTTTCCACACAATTTTTTGAGACATAACAAAGGCGTTTCGACCACCGTGTCTAAGTGCAGCATCAGCAACTTTATTTACAAATACAAAAGAAAACAGAAGGAAAAAAAATTCTTCAGTTATATCAACCTGTTTATGAGGTGCACGGAGAGTTACATTTTTCAAACACGGGACGATAAAGAATCTTTCACAATTTCCCCAGCTGGATTTCACCGTTAAAGCACAAAGGGATATTGAATAAAGTGAAGTGGACAGTTTTGAAAGGGCAATATTACTTAAGCGTAGCTTAACTTGAGATAAAGACTGCAACCACCTCTGCGTGTCTTCAAATGTAATTCTCACAAAAGTTCTGCACAGCTCTCTAGAATACGATGACTTTCTCATAAATACTTCAAAATAGGGGAAGTGGTTGTTTTTTTTATGAAGGATGCAGTGCATCTTCTACATGATCTAGACCAGGCAAACTTTTGGTCCTACAAAACACACCCCACTCCGAATATTTATAGATTTGAAGCAGCCATTTCCTTCTCCGTCTGTTGCAGAGGCTTCCTCTTCATAGGTTCGGATCACATGGCGGTTGTGTGTCCAGCTATCGACATCAGAAAGAAAAAGAGACAAATTGCTCAGCACGGAGGAAATTCAGATTTAAAAGGCTTAAAATAACATTATTATTATTATTTTAAATAAAAGGCTTGTTTACAAAATTAAATGATTACAATTCAGAATCAAGTTTCCCCACGTACTGTACACTTTACGACTTAGTCCTCGCTTAACACAAAGCGGGCTATTTTTAATTTTTGTTTTGTGGTGCATCAAATGAAATGTAAACAACTAAAAAAGGCATGTTATTTCTTTTCCCTTTCAATTAGAGGGACTTAAAAGGCCATTTACTCCCTTAGTTGGTGCACAATTGGCTCTTGGATATAAGCTGCAATGCCTTTGAAGCAGGGATGCTATTCAGCAGGTTCTAGAGAACCGGCAGAGGAAGTTTTGTGCAGTTTGGAGAACCGGCAAACACCACCTCTGGCTGGCCTCAGAGTAGGGTGGGAATGGAGATTTTGCAATATCCTTTCCCTGGAGTGGGGTGGGAATGGAGCTTTTACAGTATCCTTCCCTTGCCATGCCCACCAAGCCACGCCCACCAAACCACACTGCACCCACCAAGCCATACCCACAGAACCAGTACTAAAAAAATTTGAATTCCACCAATGCTTTGAAGTCATGAAAATCTCACATCAACTTATTCGGCTTTCTGCTACATACCATTATTTTATTGCACTGTTTATACTACACTTCTTTCCCATTTATAATAGCACTTAAGACTTATATTCCACTTCATAGTTCTTTATAGCACACTCTGAGCAGCTTAGTGTCACCACATTGTTCTGTTATTGAAAGAAGATAATATATCTAATTTTGTTTCTATTGTGAAATTGCTTTCGAATGTTGTGCTTGCGATGAAAAATATATATGAAACTTTTTGTTTTTGTTAACTAAATAGGCTTATTGTTTGTACATATTGTTGTGTAAAAGAACAAAGTTGCTGTTGTAATATTGTTATCTTCTACTGTGCTAAAGAAAGTTGGCAGTTGGTGCCTTTTTCTTTCCTTTTCTCCTTTTACACTACATTTTTTTTCTCTTCCCTCCCCCTCTTCTTAGTTTTTTTTTTCTTTATATTTTATATTTTGAAAAATCAATTTTAAAAAATCATACAGGAAACAAATGTCAGCACATTGGCCCCAACAATCTCAGTCCTCATTTTACGAACCTCAGAAAGATGGAAGGTTGAGTTAATCATGAGCCGGTCAGGATCAAACTGGCAATATAAGCAGAGTTAGCCTGCAATACTGCATTCTGTACCACCACAGCTCTTAATGGAAAAATAACCCCTTAGTTCAGAGCAGGCCAGCTTTTCCCTCTTCGATAGCTAACTGTCTAACCAAGCAAAGCATCTGATTTCTGAAACAAAAAAACAACTAAAAAAAAACCCCTTTCAGGATCAGGGAGCCTGTAATTGTGACTGGTTAGAGAAGGAGCATCTTACTTTTAAATCTGAGATAGCAGCTGTTGCAGAAGAGTTCGCTGTTCCGGATACGGACTTCTGCTCCAGCTTGTGATCCTCCGAGGTCCCCCTCGCAAGCAACACACTGTGCAGAGAAATCGGACAATTAGACCCGGTCACCGTGAGGATCGGAAGGCGAGCCAGGGAGTTTGAGAGCAAGAGGAACAGGGAGGGTGAATATCCTCCTATGCGAAGGAATCGTGGAGCGGGAGAAATAAACCAGACTTAAAAAGCTACACAGAAATGGAGATCCGCAGAATGAGTCACGTCTTGCTTTCTGAAACAGAATTGAACGTATGGCACATGGAGAAAGCAACGGTTTTGGCACCAAGCTGTTTCTTTGGAAGACTCCCGTGCAGATTTTTTGCGTTTCAGTTCAGCTAGCTTTCCTAAATGAGTTCCTGATGCCCTTCGCTTCATTGTAAATGTGCCTATTTCAAATGCATCAAGGAATGGTGAGGTGACAATCTCAGTCCTCATTTTACGAACCTCAGAAAGATGGAAGGTTGAGTTAATCATGAGCCGGTCAGGATCAAACTGGCAATATAAGCAGAGTTAGCCTGCAATACTGCATTCTGTACCACCACAGCTCTTAATGGAAAAATAACCCCTTAGTTCAGAGCAGGCCAGCTTTTCCTCTTCGATAGCTAACTGTCTAACCAAGCAAAGCATCTGATTTCTGAAACAGAATTGAACGTATGGCACATGGAGAAAGCAACGGTTTTGGCACCAAGCTGTTTCTTTGGAAGACTCCCGTGCAGATTTTTTGCGTTTCAGTTCAGCTAGCTTTCCTAAATGAGTTCCTGATGCCCTTCGCTTCATTGTAAATGTGCCTATTTCAAATGCATCAAGGAATGGTGAGGTGACAACCGTGACCAAATGCCCCCCCCCCCGGCAGTTGGGTTGGCCTCAACTCAATGCAGCTCATTGGCTAAAAAGTATTATACTATGTAACTAAGATAGTATTGCATTTAATAGTCTAGTCTAGTCTAATCTAAAAAACTAGTCTGGCCAATCTAAAGAAAAGAAGAATTAGGGGTGACACGATAGCAGTGATGCAGTATTTGAGGAGCTGCCACAGAGAAGAAGGGGTCAAATTATTCTTCAAAGCACCAGAAGGCAGGACAAGAAACAATGGATGGAAACTAACGAAGGAGAGAAGGATCCTGGAATTAAGGAGAAACTTCCTAACAGTGAGGACAATTAACCAGTAGAACAGCTTGCCTCAGTAATCGTGGTCACTCCATCACTGGATGTTTTTAAGAGTCTAGACAGTCACTTGTCTGAAATAGTATAGATTCTGCTGCTTGAGCAGGAGGCTGAACCTCCAAGCTCCTGTTCTGTTCTGTTCTGTTCTGTTCTATTCTATTCTATTTCTATTTCTATTTCTATTTCTATTCCTATTCTTTCTATTTCCATTCCATTCCATTCCTATTGCTATTGCTATTCTAATATACAGGTAGTCCTCTTATCTTGTTCTGGGAAGTCGGGGTGGGGGTGGGGGTGGGGGTGGGGGTGGGGGGTTTGAGGTAGAGATGGAGTGATGGTTAATGTACAGGATTATTGAAGATGTATAAATATAATTAATGTAGGGTCGGGTCTGCCCAGTTACCATTTTAGAACGGTGGGGAGAGAGAAAAGAGAGAGTAGGAGGTAGGAAAGAGGAGAAGAGGAAGGAAGAGGGGTAGAAGAGGGAGAAGGAAGGTGGAGGATGGAGGGAGGAGAGGATGTAGATAAGAGAAGGAGAGGAAGGTTTGGAAAGTAAAAGAAGGTAGAAGAGGGAAGAGTGTTAAAAAGGGGGGTGGTGACTGGGCAAGCCCGACTAATTGTATATAACTGTACATTGGATGAATTATTTGATATGATTGTAAAAATAAAACTTAAAAAAAAAAGAAGAGTCTAGACAGTCACTTGTCTGAAATAGTATAGATTCTGCTGCTTGAGCAGGAGGCTCAACCTCCAAGCTCTATTCTATTCTATTCTATTCTATTCTATTCTATTCTATTCTATTCTATTCTATTCTATTCTATTCTATTCTATTCTGTTCTTTCTATTTCTATTCTTTCTATTTCCATTCCATTCCATTCCTATTGCTATTGCTATTCTAATATACAGGTAGTCCTCTTATGAGCCATAGTGAAGCAGACATCCAAGCTGCATAAAGCAAACATCCAAGCTGCAATGGGTGAGGTTTTGTTTTGCTTTTTTGCCATTAAGCAGAAGTAAATGCCTTTTATCGGTGAAAAATGTAAGATCGTTAAGACCGTGATGGTGGGACGCTGCAAACAGCCCTAAATACTGGCTGGTAAGTGAATGCACAGAATGTGATCCTCAGAACTTTGAATTTGGTTTCATGAGCAGTCCTGGGAGGTCCACCGTCACTTCAGTCACTGAACAACCGAGTCATAATAGGAGGACTCCCTGCATACATTTAATGGCTTTCCAACGTCTTGCAAAGACCATTCGGGATGGCTTGCAATGCATATTAGCAATTCAGTATTTTGGGGATGCATTTATAGCTAAGCGCAGAGGAAGATCTGTGCAAGAGTTGGTTGCTTTTATGCAGCGGCAGCGGTGTCCTTTCCCTGCTGTGATGGCACTCACCCGTGAGCAATGTGTGCGAGGAAGTGGATACAGAAGGAAGCCCGAGACACAAGAGGGAAAAACCCTTATTGCCTGTTCTGCTTTATTTTAATGTGTTCTCCATCGGAGAAGCTTCACTCTCATTTGTCCGAAAAATAAAAGCAGGTCAGAGAGTCTAGCCACTATTGAACGTGGAAGGTTTCCCATGAGCAGACGGATTTTGTTGTGTTGGGTCTTGCACGTCACCCATAAAGGGAGGCTAGCAAAGCTAGGACGGGGGCATCGGCTTCCACGCAAACGGGCAGGACGTGCCCCTGCCTTTCACCGGTTCCCCCTCTCACCTTAAAACAATGTAAGTGATAGCAAAGGCCAAGAGATTCGATGATCATGGCCGCTCCTTTGCCCAGAGTGTTTCTGCAGCTGGAACACATTCGCTTTCCACTCACCGACCTAAATATAGAACAAGAATGTGGTTGAGAAGCAGATGGCAGAATATCAGCAACCGAACAAGGAAAAGGCAGGGCCACAGAAGGAGCAGTGAATCAAAATCCCAGGACTGCAAGGAGAAAAGCAGAAATGTTCTTCTCTGAGATGGAAATGAATCACCAGAAAAGAGTTACCTTCTCCAAACTTTAAATAAAATAATGCTATTACGCAACTCAGTTAACCTAAATCATTTAATCGTCCTATACATGGCTAAATGTCGGGAACAGCCCATCAGTTTGAACTTGGTTCCTTTTAGGTGGAAGACAGTTTTCACACTGTAGCATCTGTTTCTTATTTAGGCAACGTGATGCTCAACAGAAATGCCTTTGAAGTTAGGCACTATAAAAGGTAGCGAATGGGACTGAAGACCCCAGCCTGCCTCTTGCCAGTTGCCGAATCTGGTAACACAGAGATGCTTCTGGGATGGGGGAGCCTTTCCCCCCTTTTAGGCTATCAGGCAGCTTTTGCCTCTTTCCTGGAGAATGAGAAGCCCAGGCATCTCGGGTTCAAAGAAGGCCAACAAAGTATGCAAAACAACAACAGCCAGGAAAGGAATAAGCAAGTAACTTTGAGCACACTTGTAAGTTCTTGTTTAGAGAAAATGATATAATCAAATTGTTGGAATTCATTGTTGGAATGTATTTCCACACAACAACTAGAGTAGTATTCAGCCAGTAGATGGCAGTGTTTACAAGTTTGGAGGTACGGTATATACTCTATGCCCTTTTGTTCTAAGTAGAGTTTCCTGGTCAGAGTTAAAACAGTTAAGCAGTAAAGCACATGGTGACTGTACTCTTCGTTTGATCCGTGGTGCTTTTTTACACAGAATTTCTAACACAAATGATTAAAAACAAAAGGATTCAGAAATTTTGAAAAAAGGAACAGCAAAACAGATGCAAAGGTGTTCTGTTGGCACTGACTGTATCTTTTAAATCACCGTAATTAGATACTTGCTGAAAAAATGTTGCTTATTCTCCTGCAAACAGAAGCAGAGTGACTAAAGCAGAGAAAAACACACAATTGTTTCAAATGAAGGTATGGTATTTATAAATCTCCCTAAAATCAATGAATCAACCATCTCTAGCAGTATTAAGCCCCAGAATCACAGTAATTTCAGAGCAGTGGATGGTGTCTCAAGAAGACCGATTATTTGCTTTAGAGAAAGACATACAGGTAGTTCTCATCTTACAACCATTCATTTAGTGACTGTTTAAGTTACAACAGCACTGAAAAAAAGTGTCTTATGATCAGTTTTCACACTTAACAACCATTGAAGTATCTCTTTGGTTACTTGATCAAAATTCGGACATTTGGCTACTGACACATGTTTATGATGGTTGCAGTGACCCAGGATCAATTTTGCAACCTTCTGACCAACAAAGTCAATGGGGATGCCAAATTCACTTAACAACCGTGTCACTGCGGTGATTCACTTAACAACTGAAAAATTATAAAATAGAGCAAAACTCACTTAACTCTCATGCTTAGCAACAGGAATTTTGGACTTGATTGTAGTCGTAAGGCAAGAACTACCTGTATAATTATTTTTGTAGTATAACATACCCATTACCACTGTCAGGAACTCACAGATGATCTCAAGGGTTGCCAGGTTGTTTCTCCCCACCCCCCACCCCCAAAAAGACGAGGGAGAAACAAAAAGAATTCAGTAAATTCTTCTCCTACCTGTTGCGCTGTTGAGTCCCAGACTGAGAAGAAGTTGGCGATGGAGCTTGAGGAACAGAAGGTGATGTGGGGATGTGGGGCAAGGAAGACGTTTTCATAGATGCAGAGGAAGGGGAGGGAAGACTGGAAGATGGGGTGCGCATGTAGGCCCGATTGGAGGTGGACACCACTGGAGGAATATGCTGGCCAAATTCTTGGCTGCTTGACAAAGATGTAGAAGATGCAGACTGGTTCATCCAGGAATGAGGTCTCCAAGAGTTTGTTCTTGAAGAGTCAAGATTATCTAAGCTCTCACCTCTGGAAGAAAAATGTACAGTGGCTGCAGCTGATCATTCTACACAAAAGATACTACTATAACTGGAGAATAATTTTGGTGAGGTCTATGGAGATTCTCAGTCATCCAGGTCATGGTTGTCCCAAAGGACATAGACAAACCTCCAAGTGGCCTCAACAAATCTCTAAAAAGAATGCAAATGACCAGCTCCTTCCTAGCTCTTTTTTATAGAGGCATGACTGAGAGCGTTTTAACAAGCTGCATCACTGTTTGGTTCGGTGGCAGCAGTGCCTCAGATAGAAAGTCCATACAGAGAGTGGTAAGGGCAGCTGAGAAGATTATAGGAAGCTCGCAGTAACCAGTTATTCAGGTTACTGCTTATAAGAGCAGTGTGCTTAGAGCTCAAAGCATTGTTAGAGACCCCACACACCCACTTTACAATCTGTTTCTGTTGCTCCCCTCTGGGAGGAGGTTTTTAAGTATTTCTAGCAGGACTACCTGATTCTGTAATGGCTTTGTTCCTTAGGCCATCCGCCTGGTAAACTCGCAAGATTTGTTTTTCTTGCCATATACATGTCTACATCTGAACTAGACTATGTTGTTTCTTTGTATCACATAATATATGTGAGTATGTGCATAAGACGCACTGGCAGAATCAGGTCTTCAGTGCCTTCCGGAAGATTATTAGAGTGGGGGCCATTCTAATCTCTGGGAGGAGGATGTTCCAGAGAGAGGGAGCCACCATGGAAAAGGCCCTTCTTCTGGGTCCCACCAGGTGTATCTCCCTAGGGGATGGGACCCACAATATTCCTTGCCTCCCCGCTCTAGTGGGTTGGGTTAGATGTGACCAGCAAGAGACGGTCCCTCAGACAACCTGGTCCCAAGCCATGAAGGGCTTTAAAGTGACAACCAGCACCATTACCTCCTCATTCTACTGCCGGTCAGACTGAAGGGCTCTTTGTGAACGCTGGAGTTGCGTTGCCGGATCCAGCTGCTGTCGGTGTGCAGAGAGGTCCTTTTCTTCATTTCCTGAAGGATCTGCTGCCTTTCCAGCTCAGCAGCTGACAAGCCCTGTTCCTTCTGAGATCTTTTCAGCGAGTTGGTGGTATTCCAGGATTGCTCAGAAAACTTCTTCTTCAGCCCTAATTTGAATTTTTATTTTATTTTGTTCAGAAGATGAAAACACAAAATCCAAAAGGAAAAAAGGTTTAACATTGACAAAGCAAACCAAGACAATAACTTTAACAAAATGTGAATTAAAAAGAAGAAGACAAAACCACATATTATGCCCCCAGCTGAACGCTGACAAATCTATTGCAACAATAATAGCTTCCCCCCTTGCAAAGCTGGTTCAAAATTTCTACATCTATCTGCAACCCAACTGACCTGTCATACATTTATATATACAATATGAAAGAAAAAAATAGGTTATATAACAGCGAAGTTAAAGTTCAAAGCACTCTGTTAACAGTCTGTTATTGTGATTACTCATAGAAAATCTACACGGTTTCTTATTTACCACAAATCACACGAATCATTATCTCTGATCTATTCAGGATCTAATACCTTCATTTGGTTCTTAATCATTTGGGATTAAGAACCAAATAAGACCTAATCTGAAACAACGGGTATATACTTTGATGCTGAACTAAGCCAAGGGCAGAGAAAATCATAACCCTCGTTTATAATCATGGATACATGAAGTTATATCTTACAGGTAGTCCTCAACGTACGACCACAATGGAGCCCAAAATTTATGATGCTAAGTAGGACAGTTGTTAAGTGAGTTTTGCCCCAGTTTTTTACGATCTTTCTTGCCCCAAGTTGTTAATCACTGCAGCTGTTAAGTTAGTGAGCCACAGTGGTGCGGTGGTTAGAGTGAGTACTGCAGGCTACTTCTGCTGCCTGCCGGCTGCCTGCAATTTGGCAATTCAAATCTCACCGGGCTCAAGGTTGACTCAGCCTTCCATCCTTTCAAGGTGCGTGAAATGAGGAGCCAGATTGTCGGGGGCAAATATGCTGACTCTGTAAACCGCTAAGAGAGGGTGTAAAGCACTTTAAAGCAGCATATAAGTCTGTGCTATTGCTATTAGTAGCACGGTTGTTAAGTCAATCTGGCTTCCACACTGAATTTAAAAGTCGCAAAGGCGATCATATGACTCAGGGTCACTGCAACCATTATAAATATGAACCAATTGCCAAGCACCCAAATTCTGATCACATGACCATGGGGATGTTGCAACGGTTGTAAGTGTGGAAAAATGGTTGTAAATCACCTTTTTCAGTACTGTTGAAACTTTGAACGGTCACTAAACAAACTGATGTAAGTCCAGGACATCCTATAGTTACAGGTTCACCCTTCCTGGATTTCTGCCTGTTTTTCCCCCACTTTCCATGAAAGCACTTACCACTGGTCTGAGGATTGTCTAAATCAGTAGTTGATCTGGATTTATTTCTGGGGGGAAAAATGGAGAAATTATATTACAGAGGTTCTTCACAAGATGTCATATCACCTGAAACAGACATAACCATCTCACACAAAGGGTGCTGAAAAACTTCGGTGATTCAGGGATTATTTCTAAGGGTACCAATCAGGGGTGAAATGCTCCCGGTTTCGACCGGATCAGCCGATCCGGTAGCTATGGTGGCAGGTGGTTTGGAGAACTGGTAGCAAAAATCCCTGCCCCTCCCCGGCCCATATCCACCCAATTGCCCGGTTGCCTGCTTGCTGCTTCTTTTAAAAAATGCTTTTAAAAGGTTAAAAAAAGAGGTTCTGATGATCACAGCTGAGCCGCACGATAGTCAGAGCCTTTTTTTTTTACTTTTAAAAGCATTTTTAACAACCTATTTGGCTGAATAGGTTGTAAAAAAATGCTTTTAAAAGGTAAAAAAAGAGGTTCTGATGATCACAGCTGAGCCGTACGATAGTCAGAGCCTCTTTTTTACTTTTAAAAGCATTTTTTTACAACCTATTTGGCTGAATAGGTTGTAAAAAAAATGCTTTTAAAAATAATAAAAAAAAGATCACGTGCCACAACTGATCACCCACTGTGCATGCTGTTCTACTTATCCCATGCGTCCTTTTGGTGTGTCCTATGCTTGCACACACACCTCACATTTGGTGCATGGTACACACTGCGCATGTGCGTACACAGCACACATACACAGCCAGCGAACCGGTAATAAACCGGTTCAGATTTCACCACTGGTACCAATAAAGCACCAGAAACGATGAGTTCTCAGAGGAAACTTCAAGATATAACTTTAGTATTACTCAAGAGTACCCAAGAATAGAATTAGCATGTGGTTTTGCCTGTTCCAAGAATCTCAAGATTTTGGTCTGGGCCTTTTATATCTAGGCTGCCAACTTCCAATCTGTTGCAGATGTTGAGGATATATTTTTTCCAGGAGGAAAATTCATCCTAAGGCACGAAACCAGAATGGCATTTTCTCTGCCGAAAGTCCAGGCCTGGCTTTTATTAAACGGTATATCTGCATCTTTAGTGTCTGCAAATGAAGCACGCAAATCTAAGCCACACCCCTCATTAATGCAGTAGATGTCAGCACTGAAGTGACTACAGAGCTGGGGTGAAATGCTCCCGGTTCAGACCAGATCACTCGATCCGGTAGCGATGGCGACAGGTGGTTCGGAGAACTGGGTAGCAAAAATCCCTGCCCGCCCCCCCTGCCCAGCTGAGCTGCGCGATCATCAGAGTTGTTTTTTTTTACTTTTAAAAGCATTTTTTCTTCGGCCAAAAAAATGCTTTTAAAAGTAAAAAAAAAAAGCCTCTAATGATTGCGTGGCTCAGCTGGGATCGTCAGAGGAGCCTTTTGAAAGCATTTTTTCCTACAACCTCTTCAGCCAAAGAGGTTGTAAAAATCCTTTTAAAAGAAAAGCCTCTGACGATCCCAGTTTGAGTTGCCTGATCGTCAGAGGCTTTTTTTTTTCTTTTAAAGGCAAAAAAAATGCTTTTAAAAGAAAAGAAAAGCCTCTGACGATCAGGTAACTCAGCTGGGATCATCAGAGGAGTTTTAAAAGCATTGCTTTACAACCTATTTGGCCAAATAGGTTGCAAAAAAATGCTTTTAAAAGGTAAAAAAAGAAGTTCTGATGATCACAGCTGAGCCGCACGATAGTCAGAGCCTTTTTTTTTTACATTTAAAAGCATTGTTTTACAACCTATTTGGCCGAATAGGTTGCAAAAAAAAAATGCTTTTAAAAGTAAAAAAAAAAAGATCACGTGCCACAACTGATCACCCCCTGTGCATGCTGTTCTACTTACGCCATGCGTCCTTTTGGTGTGTCCTATGCTCGCACACATACCTCACATTTGGTGCATGGTGCACACTGCGCATGTGCGTACACAGCACGTATACGCAGCCAGCGAACAGGTAGTAAACCGGTTCAGATTTCACCACTCGTACCAATGAAGCACCAGTAAAATGGGAAGTAATAACTTCACGGCAGAAACTATGACTTCTCAGAGGAAATTTCAAGATATAACTTTAGTATTACTCAAGAGTTCCTAAGAATAGAATTAGCATGTGGTTTTGCCTGTTCCAAGAATCTCAAGATTTTGGTCTGGGCCTTTTATATCTAGGCTGCCAACTTCCAATCTGTTGCAGATGTTGAAGATATATTTTTTCCAAGAGGAAAATTCATCCTAAGGCACGAAACCAGAATGGCATTTTCTCTGCCGAACGTCCAGGCCTGGCTTTTATTAAACGGTATCTCTGCATCTTTAGCGTCTGCAAACGAAGCACGCAAATCTAAGCCACACCCCTCATTAATGCAGTAGATGTCAGCACTGAAGTGACTACAGAGCAGGGGTGAAATGCTCCTGGTTTGGACCAGATCGCTCGATCCGGTAGCGATGGCGGCGGGTGGTTCGGAGAACTGGTAGCAAAAATCCCTGCCCCCCACCCCCATGCCCAGCAGAGCTGCGCGATCATCAGAGGTTTTTTTTTTAACCTTTAAAAACATTTTTTCTTTGGCCGAAAAAATGCTTTTAAAAGTAAAAAAAAAAAAACCTCTGATGATTGCGTGGCTCAGCTGGAATCGTCAGAGGAGCCTTTTGAAAGCATTTTTTCTACAACCTCTTCAGCCAAAGAGGTTGTTAAAAAATACTTTTAAAAATGCTTTTAAAAGAAAAGAAAAGCCTCTGACGATCCCAGTTGAGTTTTCTGATCGTCAGAGGCTTTTTTTTCTTTTAAAGGCAAAAAAAAAATGCTTTTAAAAGAAAAGAAAAGCCTCTGACGATCAGGTAACTCAGCTGGGATCATCAGAGGAGCCTTTTAAAAGCATTTTTTTACAACCTCTTCGGCCGAAAAATGTTTGCAGAAAAAATGTTTTTAAAAGTAAAAAAAAAGTTGACCATGCCCAGTCACATTACCCCATCACCAAGCCACGCCCACAGAAACGGTAGTAACAAATTTTACATTTCACCACTGCTAGAGAGATCTTGGATGGATTCATTCCAGATTCCTCATCACCAGCCACCTGGTGGGCAGGAGGTCCCAGCCTAAAGACCTTGAAAGGGAGCCATTCCAGCAGCTTCCCAACACGGGGGACACCACATCTGTAATACTGATGCCCATGCTAGATAACACTGACAGAAGTTCAAAAAGGTTGGACAGCACTTGATTGTCCTGGTTTGTTCCTGCCCTGGATCAAACCATGAATCCAGCGTGTAGGGACATATTTAGGAAATGGTGTAAGTAAAAAAGAACGGAATCACTCAAAAGTGATTTACTTTCCAGAAGAGAAAGGCCAGGAAGCACCATTTCCTTCTGAAATTCCAAACAGAACCATTAGTAAAAACTCACTAATTTTTACCTGTCGACATTGAAGTGCTTTCCTTGCTCGTTGGAGAGTCTTGGTGATTCATAATGTCTGGAATAAAGAGACCATAAACAAGAGTTAGCTAGGGTAAAGTCCAAGTGCTTCTGACCATCCTTCCTTCCTTCCATCCATCTATCCATCCTTCCCTCCTTCCTTCCTTCTTCCATCCATCCATCCATCCTTCCATCCATCCATCCATCCATCCATCCATCCATCCTTCCTTCCTTCCTTCCTTCCTACGATCCATCCATCCATCCATCCATCCTTCCATCCATCCATCCATCCATCCATCCATCCATCCATCCATCCTTCTTCCTTCCTATGATCCATCCATCCATCCATCCTTCCTTCCTTCCATCCATCCATCCTTCCCTCCTTCCTTCCATCCATCCATCCATCTTCTATGGCTGCCCATCTCAAACCAATAAATGGGTTGTGAACAATTATAAAATCATAACCATAGATAACCAGGAAATTGGGCCCTTCCAGGGGTGAAATCCAGCAGGTTCTGACAGGTTCTGGAGAACCGGTAGTGGAAATTTTGAGTAGTTTGGAAAAACCGGCAAATGCCACCTCTGGCTGGCCCCAGAGTGGGGTGGGAATGGAGATTTTGCAGTATCCTTCCCCTGCCATGCCCACCAAGCCACGCCCACAGAACCGGTAGGGAAAATTTTTAGATTTCACCCCTGAGCACTTCACATACTAGAGTCTTCAGGACCAGACACATAGGTCTTCAAGGATGTTGGGGCCATCCTAATCTCTGAAGAGAGAATGTTCTAAGGACAGGGGCTATGACAAACAAGGTGTATCCCCTGGTTCCTGCCAGCTGACTTTCCTTGGTTGATGGGACCCGTCCTCTGTGCAATCACCAAAGGACAGACATTGCCTAGGCTAGGAGTGGCCCTCATGTTTGATCATCTAGCTAAAAAATGTGCTTAATTCTCTGGATCACAAGTTCCATAATTAGTCTTCGACAAGCATCTGAATTAGGAATATGGATCTGTACACTACAATATAGCAAATGATTGACTTGAACTTCCCATGTCAATTTTTACCATCAGGCCTCTGGCCAACATAGCTGCTAGATCATGGCAACTAGTGTTTTACTGGCAAGCTATATTTAGTAGTAAGACTGTGACCTGTAGAGATTGTTGAGATTATCTGAGAAGTTCATGGAACATAATTGGTGTGAAGGCTTTTGAATAAGATAACAAAGCAGCATCAAAATATATAGGCATCAAAGAACCAAATGCTCCAAAGCAGCACCAAAGATAGCTATGGATGGAAGTCTGTGAAGAAAAATGGTCCATAGCAACCCATTTCTCATCACACCATGGTTTTAGGGGATTCAATTAACTTCTTAAGGCAGGGGTCTCCAACCTTGGCAACTTTAAGCCTGGAGGACTTCAACTCCCAGAATACCCCAGCCAGCAAAGCCAGCAAAGCTGGCTGGGGAATTCTGGGAGTTGAAGTCCTCCAGGCTTAAAGTTGCTAAGATTGAAGACCCCTGTCTTAAGGAGTCTGAGGAACACTTTCTGGATGCGGGCACCCCGGCAAGCCCTTTCCTCAATTTTACTAAGCAGAGAGGGCAAATACTCACACTGCATACTGGGACAAAGCTTCCATCAGAAATACTGGGAACTAGGGAGGGAAATCACATCTATTTACTGTCTGGGAGCTAAGAGAAGATGGCACAAGTCTCCCCACAGACCCAGGCCCATTTTGGACACTAGTTCATAAAGTACTATGTTTTTGTGTCACATCATATATTAATAATCCAGTTTTTATAGAATTTCCATATTTTTTCCCCTAAACCTTAAATCTAAGATTATAGAATAGAATAATGCAAACCTTTGATACTGAAATCTTTGCATTGAAACCTCCTTGACTGGTTCCACCAGCAGCTTTTGAGATGCTTGTTCACGATACCTTGGTTCCTTGATAGGTTCCACTAACAGCTTTTGAGATGCTTCTTCCTGGTATCTTGGTTCCTTGATTGGTTCCATCAGCAGGTCCTTAGATGTTTCTTCCCAATACCTTGGTTCCTTGATTGGTTCCATTAGCAGGTCCCGAGGTGCTTCTTCCCGATACCTTGGTTCCTTGATAGGTTCTACTAACAGCTTTTGAGATGCTTCATCATGATACCTTGGTTCTTTGATAGGTTCCATCAGCAGGTCCTGAGGTGCTTCTTCCCGATATCTTGGTTCCTTGATAGGTTCTACTAACAGCTTTTGAGATGCTTCTTCCCAATATCTTGGTTCCTTGATAGGTTCCACTAACAGCTTTTGAGATGCTTCATCATGATACCTTGGTTCCTTGATAGGTTCTATCAGCAGGTCCTTAGATGTTTCTTCCCAATTCCTTGGTTCCTTGATAGGTTCCATCAGCAGATCCCGAGATGCTTCTTCCCGATACCTTGGTTCCTTGATAGGTTCCATCAGCAGATCCTGAGATGCTCCTTCCTGATACCTTGGTTCCTTGATAGGTTCCATCAGCAGGTTTGGAGATGTTTTTCCCTGGTATCTTAAATCCTTGACTATTTCTACATGAGTTTTGTGAGTTACTTCTTCCCAAAGCCTTGGTTCCTTGAATTGTTCCAGCACTAACTTTTGAGATGTCTCTTCCTGATACCCTGGTTCTTTGATGGGTTCAAAAAGCAGATTCTGAGATGTTTTCCCACCATGGTTTGGTTCTTTAATTGGGTCCATGAGAAGGTTTTGAGATGTTTCTTCCCAATGCCTTGATTCCTTGACAGGTTCCACCTGTGGTTTTTGAGGTACTTCTTCTGGATAACTTGGTTCCTTTGCATAGAATACTGTGTCTTGTCCATTCCATTCCTTCCTGTTTTCTATTTCTTGTAACTTTCTCTTTTGCTCCACCTGTAACACTCCTTGTTGTTGTAAGCTGCTTTTTGCTAGCTCACTATCTTTCCTCTGATTCTCCGGCTTGCTTTCCTCTTCCCAATTTCTTTCAGAACTAAGATAAGCAGTCCTGTTACTTCCATTTCTTTCCCACAAGGAAGTTGAGGCTTCCTGTATACTCCCGGTCATAGCAGGGGATGTCAGGTTAGTCTGTTCCTAGAAAAGAATACAAGTTTTGCAGAAGTTAAACTCAGAAAAGAAATAGTGGTGAATATCTGTAGCTCAGGTGTCAGATGAGGGTGAAGATTTGTTCTTCAAGCTTGTGGGTTAGTTTCCAAACATTTCATTACTACGCTAGGTAACATCTTCAGCGGAGTTTAGGGGATGTCAGTGTCAGTATTCTATGTGGGACAAACATCACATTAATTAAAAAACAGGATCTACAAACACTGGCTGGCAGTCAAACGCCACGATCCCAAAACCTTACTCTCTACCCACACCAACACCAAACAGCACCAGTTGGATTGGAACAACACAAAAATCATTGACCGCGCTACTACCTGCCAGGCTCGTGAGTTCATCAAAGTGTGGCACTGCACAAGTAATTCCATCAAGGGGCACAATGACCTACAACCAGCCTACCCACTGCTCAGAATCTAAATCAACCACACAGCCAACCAGAGACAGCATTGGTCCTCAATCAACCTACACAACCCCCCAACCAGCACTTCACCTCCCAATGGCCCTCATTTGATGTACCTTCCCCATCACAACACCCATCACAAGACTCTCACTGATGACTCACACCTGACCCATCACAAAATTCATCAAAAGATCATCGCTTGACCTGATGCCTAATAAACAGAACACAGACACTGACATTCCCCAGACTCCACTGAAGATGTTACCTAGCCTGGTAATGAAATGTTTAGAAACCAACCCACAAGCTCGTAGAACGAACAGAAGAAAAAGTTAGGTATGTTTTGCTATGACTTGAGGTACACATGCTTGATCTTTCATCGGAAAGATATTCCAGGTAAGAATAAAGGTTTGGATCAGCGGATTAAAACAATCAAGCAAAAGATATTCCACCTGTCTTTGGAGTTGACTTTATGTCACTTCATACCATCCGGTTCTCTAGCTGATTGTCTACATCAACAAGCAAATTCTGCTCCTAAGAACAGAGGAATCGTCCATAATACAGGTAGTCCTCAACTTGCAACTGTTTGTGTAGTGATCATTCGAAGTTAGAACAGCACTGAAAAAAGTGAGTTAGGGTCATTTTTCACACTTACAATAGTGACCAAAATTGTGGGAACCTTTTGGGAAAAGTGTATTTTTGAGGTTTGAGAGCTCATAACAAAATTTCTCCTTAGTTCTAAGTTGGTTCTCCCTTTGATTAGTTTCCACCCATTGCTTCTTCTCGTGTCTTCAGGCCCTTTGGAGAAAAGGCTGATCCGCTCTTCTTTGTGGCACCCCCTCAAATATTGGAACACTGTTATCATTGTTAGAACAGAAGGTCTCCTAATTTTAATTTTCAACTCTGCGGGGCCTGAGAACAATTCCTAGACTTTGGCAGTTCATTTGCGATTTTTTTTTATTCACACCTAAGGAAAGGCAAAGAGTTTTCTTGATGGGTTTATGTCCAGGTAGACCAAAACACCCTGCAGAGTTTTTGTTGTTGTTGTTGAGGTTTATGTTTTCTCTATATTCAGCTTTTTCTCCACAAAGCCACAAGAACGGCCTGAGCTTCTGCCTTCCAGATGTTATTGCTTTAGAAACAGCCTTGACAAGCTCAAGAGCAAATTTCTGCCAGAGAGGTCAAACCACAAAAAGGCTGAGAACTGACCTCCTTTAAGTAGCTGGAGATGTCCTTTTCCGCCTCCTGCTGGGCTTTCAGCCACTCTTCCTTAAGCCTCTCTTGCTCACGTTTGTACTGCTCCTGATGGGGAGAAGCAAATCAACACAAAGTCTTATGCAAATGCAAAGACAAACCCCAGGAAACAGGATATTTTCCCTGCCAGACACACCCAGCAAGCTGTTCCCCTTTGGTTAGCAACACCATGCAAAATATTGGACTATTTGGGAGTGCAAGGGAATTAAACAGACTGAAATGAGATAGAAGTCGCTGTTTGCAGGTATTTTGGCCTCCTGGGTTGTTGCTGCACCCTGTTTCTCAAAAGAAACGACAATGGCCTTTCCCCAATTTATTTTTTATTTGTTAATCATATATAAGATAACAGGTAAAAGTATAAACATAATTTGGATACATGAAAAGAGTAAGTAAAAAAGGAATATTAGGACAGGGATGGTGAGACGAGTGCTCACAAGACGCCCTTACAGACCTCTTAGGAATGAGGTGAGGTCAACAGTAGACAGTTTAAGCTTAAACTGTCTACTGTTGACCTCACCTCATTCCTAAGAGGTCTGTAAGGGGCGTGCGTAAGAGCACCTGCGTAAGTTTTGGGGGTTTGGGGAAGAAACTACAGTTAGGTAGTGCATTCCAGGCATTGACCACTCTGTTACTGAAGTCATATTTTCTGCAATTGAGTTTGGAGCAGTTTACCTTGAGTTTGTATCTATTATTTGCTCGTGTATTGTTGTGGTTGAAGCTGAAATACTCATTGACAGGTAGGACATTGTGGTAGATAATTTTATGTACTGTGACCCAAACCCTTCACACGCATGCTAAAGCTGCGGTGACCAACCCCAGAAGCAAACTGCATTCAAGTTGCAACCATTTTCCAGGTATAGCTCTGACATAGAATAGAACTTTTACATAGAAATGGAAGAGACCTTGGAGGTTATTCTCCAGCCTCATCATTGTAGGACATCTTTGCCACAAGCATCATAGATGGATGGCACATTATTTGTCCCAGGCTTTTGACAGCACCTTGTTTTAATGTCTGGATAAAAACGTTGTTTTGGAATCCTTTCTAATTTCATAGTTCTGTCTAGACTTTTTATTTTAATCCAAAGTTTATGGAGCAGGTTCTGTCACTCGGAGATGAGAGAAGATACAGAAGGCCAGAAATATAGCCGCAGTGCTGATTTAATCAATGCAATCTTGTAAAATTCTTGACGAATTATTCAACATGCTGTTTCCCCCATAAACTTTTACCAACTTGTTAAGACCTAGAATATGTAGTAAAAAAAGCTACAGGAGGGCCTATATCACGGGTCGGCAACCTTAAACACTCAAAGAGCCATTTAGACCCGTTTCCCACAGAAAAGAAAACACCGGGAGCCACAAAACCCTTCCTAGTGCCTGACTATTTCCTGAGAGGCCACAGAACTAGCTTCTGTAGTTGAATTAAACATTGTTTTCTTCTGAAAGTTTTCTTTTCTCGGATTTATCCATGATTGGCCTACTAGGAGTCGAAAAGCTCAATAAATCACATGCCAGCAGGCATCACACATTGGAGGTTGAAACATGTTTTGAGTGACAGGGAGCCGCAGCAGACAGATGAAACAGCCACATGTGGCTCCAGAGCCGCAGGTTGCTGACCCCTGGCCTATATTTTGCCCCTTTTGAAGCTTCTCCCTCTGAGGGCTCCTTGGTGCTTCTCTGAGCTTGGTGGTTTCCTTGCAGATGTGTTGTGTCTCGTCCGATCTCACCACAGCCGGGGCCTTCTTATCTGCTTCCGAACATGGAGGAATGTCCTAGTATGCCTCCCAGCCCCAGCTCTGGCTCCATGCCCAGACAGGCTGAAGAGGAGGAAGTATCTCCAGCCCCCAGCTCTGGCTCCATGCCCAGGCAAACGGAGCAACTAGACCCCTCCCCCTCCTCCACAGCATGTGAGCCTGAGGGAGGTCAATTGCCAACAGCTGCAGACTGGAGTGACCCTCGCGTCAGAAGACTTGATAGACGGAGGCAACAGAAGGAAGGGAGGGGCAGGCCTGGATAAGTGCTGAGTCATGGAGCCACACCCCATGGCCTATATAAAGGACCTGCTTTCTGGCATTCTCTGAGTCAGGCAAAGTCTAAACATATCTTGCTGAAGTCACTTTCTGGTCTCCTGCCTGCCCTGAGGACTTTGCTAGGACTTTGGCAGAGCTGCAGAGGCACGCCTGATTCGGATTTCCCTGACCCGGCCGTCAGCGGAGGAGTGGGACACGACAAGATGTTCCATTACCCCAACTAGGTAACATCACCACTGCTACCTAGTTTGGGTAGTGAAACGCCTGCAAAAAAAACAACTAAGCTCAGAGAAGCTCCGAAGACCTCTTGGTTCCTTATCTATTGCAAGGAGGGAGAGGAAAAAAGACTAAAATGTTACTTTTATTACCTCCTTACTTTGCCTTTCTGTCAGCTGCATTTTACAATGGTCTTTCTCCCTCTCCCTCCCCCATTGCAACAGAGAAGGAAACGAGGGGTCCTTGGGACCCTCTGAGCTTGCTTGTTTTCTTGCAGAAATTTTATTACCCAAACTAGGTAACATCGTCAACAGCACTTACGATGTTACCTACTTCGGAATGCAACGTCTTCAAGAAAACCACCAAGCTGCGAGAGCACCAAAAGGATCCTTCATTGCAACCCTGAGCTGACAATCTTCTCCTTTATTGGCTCTTTCCTCTAGCCCAGGGGTGTCACACGCAATTTCATTGAGAGTCACATCAGGGTTGTGTTTGACTTTGGGGAGCCGGGATGGGTGTGGCCAGGGTGGGCGTGGCCAGCTTGACATCACTGTCGGGGGGCACCTGTGGTGGCCCAAGAGATCTGTCGGCAATAACGGGTTCCCGAGCTCCGTTTTTGGCTGGGATGGCCTCCTGCAACCCTCTGCCAATGAAAACGATGTTCGGGAAGGTTGCGAGTGTCTCTCCTGAGCTCTGTTTTTGCTGGCAGAGGCACCACGTCATGGCCCTTCACTCTTTCCAGGTCGGCCAGATGCGGCCTGTGGGGGTGCTTAGATCTGGCCCACGGGCCTTGAGTTTGACACCCCTGCTCTAGATGGATCTCCAAGATCTCTGAAGGAGACTCAGTCACCAAAATATCCCCAGCTTTATATGGGCAAAGATCCATCGATAGCTGCTGGATGGGGAACCAAATGCACCACAATAGAATCGCCCTGCCAGTGTAAACCTGTAGGTAGCATGCTGGGGCAGGGCTTCTATCCTCAAGTGCTTTACGTAGAAGTGAGGCCCTGAGGAAGGGTCAGCAACCAGAAATGCTTTAGTCAGGATGTTCTGCCCTAGCTCTAGCAGGAAGGGTAACCACAGAGTTTCATCCAGACCTGGAGTAAGCGCTCCTGCTCTGCTTGCCATTTCTCTTGCCTTTTTCTTTCTTCTTCTTGATCCCAAGTCCAACGGCTGGAAGCCACAATGGGTGGGACAGGGAGCTGCAACGTGAAACAAAAGGTTAGCAGGCCCAGAGGGTTCTCCACAGATGGCTTGCAAAAGAAGAATGCTGGGCTGGAGTTCACCTTTTGATAAGAAAAATGGATGCTGAACCCTTTGCAGGGCTATAAATAGAGTTGGAAGGGACCTTGGAAATCTTCTAATCCAACCCCTTGCTCAAGCAGGAGACTCCCTGCTCAAGCAGGAGACTCTCTTCAGAGCTCTAGTGATGGAGCACCCATAACTTCTGGACACAAGCCATTCCATTGATTAATTGTTCTCACGGTCAGGAAATTTCTCCTTAGTTCTAGATCAGTTCTCTGCTTGATTAGCTTCCATCCATTGCTTCCTATCCTGCCTTCTGGTGCTTTGGAGACTAGCTTGACCTTCTAGTCTTTGTAACAGCCCGTTAGATATTGGAACTCTGCTATTATGTCACCCCTTCTTTTCATTAAACTGGACATACCCAATTCCTACAACCATAGGTACAGGGGATAAAGCTTCCCCTCCAATTCAACCCACCTGGAATCCAATCTAACCCTCTTGATGAGAAGGGAGAAGGGAGAGGAAAACTTTGGGGAACAAATTGTCAAGAAGATGGAAGGAACATCTGCCTCTCTCAGGTTCTTGGGAAGGACTTGATAGTTGGATAAAGGTAAAGGTAAAGGTTCCCCTCGCACATATCCTGTTTCCTCCAAAATAAGACATTCCCCTGATAATAAGCCCAATCGGCCAAGCGCTTATTTCAGGGTTCAAAAAAATATAAGACGGTCTTATTTTCGGGGAAACACGGTACGTGCTAGTCATTCCCGACTCTAAGGGGCGGTGCTCATCTCCATTTCAAAACCAAAGAGCCAGCGCTGTCCGAAGATGTTTCCATGGTCATGTGGCTGGCATGAGTAAACACCAAAGGTGTACAGAACACTGTTACCTTCCCACCAAAGGTGATCTCTATTTTTCTACTTGCATTTTTTACATGCTTTCGAACTGCTAGGTTGGCAGAAGCTGGGACAAGTAACAGGAGCTCACCCCATTACATGGCACTAGGGATTTGAACCGCTGAACTGCCGACCTTTCGATCGACAAGCTTAGCATCATAGCTACTAAGCCGTCGCGTCCCTTGATAGTTGGATACAAATGCCAAGTCTAACCTAACCATCTGGTTGACTGATTGTTGACTGATAATAATAACAATGGAGTATTACTTACGTCAAGTATTGCAGGTTCCTGGCCTCCTGGATGATTTACAAGATTAAAAAAGAACAAGAAAAGAGTGGAAAATCTTTGTTACTCTTATCTTGAAGAAACCACTTCAACCCAAAACCGAAGGCTGCCCTGGAACCACCCATTTTTCCGATCAAAGACTCATCTAACATCTTCCAAAAGGCAAATAGTTCTTAAGATCATAGAAAGGAAAATCCTTATACAGGTCGTCGTCGACTTACAAAAGCTCTCTTAATGACCATTCAAAGTTATGACCGTCCTGAAAAAAATGATTTATGACCGATTTTCACACTTACAACTATGGTCCATGATTAAAATTCAGATGCTTGGTAATGGGCTGATATTTAGGATGGTTACAGTGTCCTGAGGTCATATGATCGCCTTTAGCAATCTTCTGACAAGCAAAGTCAATGGGGGAGCCAAATTCACTTAACAACCAGGTTACTAACTTAACAAATGCAGTGATTATTTAACAACTGTGACAGGAAAGGTAGTAAAACCGGGCAAAATTCGCTTAACAACCCTCTCGCCTACCAACAGAAATTTTAGGTTCAATTGTGGTCATAAGTCGAAGACTAACTGCATTGATTTCATACTTACACCATGAATTGCAAGTTTTTCTAATCAAGTCTGCCATACATAGACAGCAATAAAGTATTGGTGGTACCCTCCTTGATTATTATGCCAGCACACCAAAAATAAACTCTGAGAAGACAGTTTAAGGAGAAGATTTCCAAGAATGCTAGAATACTGTTTTGTCGGGGAATTCACATTTCTGCATCATTTCCAACCATCTCTTCTTTGCAAAATAATATCCCAATCCCCAACCAATCAAACATGGTCTTTGAAAACAAACATGCCACGCCAACCTTGGTAGGCTGATGGGGCGACATCTAGAATTTTGAGCAATTTTGAGGACGGCGAGCTGAGATTTTATTTTTAAAATCATCGTTGCAATGGCCGCAGTCGTTGAGCCGAAGTTCAAGGCTAAGAAGTTTATCCAAAAGCATTAACAGGAGGCAGAAATGGAATTCAGCCCCAGCGTTCAGGCGTCACATCCCTTTCACATGAGTTGGCTCATGCAAAAAATCCCAGCCCTGAAGAGCCACAAACTTCAAGAACCGCTCCATTTTTCTTTTATTTTTCCAGAATAGAATAGAACAGAACAGAACAGAATAGAATTTTTTTTATTGGTCAAGTGTTCCTTGTTTCACAAGGAATTTGTCTTGGTGCATATGCTCTCAGTGTACATACAAGGGCCTCTGGTGGCTCAGCAGACTAAGTCTGTCTGTTATTAACACAGCTGCTTGCAATTACTGCAGGTTCTAGTCCCACCAGGCCCAAGGTTGACTCAGCCTTCCATCCTTTATAAGGTAGGTAAAATGAGGACCCAGATTGTTGGGGGGGCAATAAAGTTGACTTTGTATATAATATACAAATGGATGAAGACTATTGCTTGACATAGTGTAAGCCGCCCTGAGTCTTCGGAGAAGGGCGGGATATAAATGCAAATTAAAAAAAAAAAGATACGTTCATCAAGAATGGGGCACACACCTAACCCTCTTGCCCCAGATCCAGGGCCTCCCAAATTGCTTTCTGGCACTGGACTCTATGGTTCTCCTGCACAGACCTGGACTTCCTCTTGCCTCTTCCTGCAGTGTCACCTTCATCTCCCCACTTCCTTCCTCACTAGCCTGGGTCACCTGCTCACTTGGCCGAACCTTCTTCCCCATGCCAGACAATTTGAGAAACAGTGCTGGCCTCCATCTTTACTTTTCCACAATTGCTTCCCAATTTACTGTGTTCAGATTATATTTTAACTTTTAGGTGATCCTGCTGATAAGACTTAGTGATATGATGTAAGAAAATTAAGGCCTTTTGGATAAGAATTTGGTGGATTATTCAAAATGTACTGAAGAAGAAGATAAAGTTCCTGCCACAATTTTTCCTTTTGGGAATCATAACGGATTGTACAGGGATTGAGACTAAATTGATTCTGAATTTAATAACAGCAGCAAGACTGTTGATTGGACAATACTGGAAGAAAGAAGAGATACCTACAATAGAAGAATGGATACTGAAAGTCATTAATTTGGCTGAGATGGCTAAAATCTCAGCTTTTTTAAAAGACAATACGCAGGAAAGATATTTAATTGAATGGAAAAAATGGATTGATTATCTACAAAACAGATATCAGATTAAGAAATATCAGATTGCCTTTGAATAATTAGGAAGTTATTTTATGTAATGGGGAGGGGGTTGGGAGATGAAAAGCTTTGGATGAGGTTAATTGGATTGGAAGGGAAAATTTTATTCTATGTTTGGTTTATGTATAACAATACCTTGTGATTGACCTGGGAAGCGGGAGGGGAAGGGAGGGGAAGGGGGTTTTCTGGGAGGGAGGGGGGAAAAAAGGGGGGAAAATGTCTTTGTTTTTTTTAAAACTCTTTCAATAAAAAAAAAAAAAGACAGTGATATGATACAAGTCCAGTTTTCCCTATAATGCTTCCAAGAGTGTGTGTGTGTATGTACGTGTGTATATGTACAAACACAAATATACATATACATATATTCAGTATAATGCTTCCGTGTGTGTGTGTGTGTGTGTGTGTGTGTGTGTGTGTGTGTGTGTGTATGTATGTATGTATATATATATAAATGAGTAACTCTTCCTGCATTACCTTTATGCATGGACAAATTCCCAAACTTTCCAAAGAATTATAATGAATGAATAATTGCCATCGGATCTTAGCTACCCTAAAACAGTTAAAGCAGCAAGCAGAACAAGGATATTTCTGTGCTTTTTCTTTTTCCCCAACTGTCTCAGTTGTGCAATCTTTTCTCTTTTGGGGTGATGGGTGAGAAATTAATTTTCCTGAGATTTTTTTGTTTTGTTTTTGCTCTTTTAAATATGGGACAAAGGCCAAAACTGACCTTCAATGCAAGATGTTCAGCTACCCCAGAAAAACCAAATTAAAAACTGAGTACCAAACAATATGTATTCCTTATTCAAAAACCTGGTACTGGGAAAAAGGTCCTTCCCAATCCCCCATCTCCTTCCACTTATGACTGCGCGACTGTAACTTTGTTGCTGGTAATCCTTATCATTTATACTGATATTGATTGTTTCCTGATTGCTTAATTGTAGCCTATGACTATCATTAAGTGTTGTATCATTAAGTGTTAAATTTGTACCCTATGACTATCATTAAGTGTTGTAAGTGTTGTACCTTGATGCAGGTATCTTTTCTTTTATGTACACTGAGAGCATATACACCAAGACAAATTCCTTGTGTGTCCAATCACACTTGCCCAATAAAATTCTATTCTATTCTATTCTATTCTATTCTATTCTATTCAAAAGCACAAAGAAGTCAAGTTGTAGCTTCCTCTCCTTTCCTTTCCCCTCCCTTCTTTCCTTTCCTTTCCTTCTCTTCCCTCTCTTCCTTTCCTTTCCTTTCCTTTCCTTTCCTTTCCTTTCCTTCCCCTTCCCTTCTTTCCTTTCCTTCTCTTCCTTCTCTCCTTTTCCTTTCCTTTTTTCCTTCCCTCTCCTTTCCTTCTTTTCTTTCCTTCTCTTCCCTTCCCTCCTTCCTTTCCCTTTCCTTTCCTTTCCTTTCCTTTCCTCCCCTCCCCCTTTCCCCTCCTCTCCTCCATTCCCTTCTACTTCCTCCCTCTCCCCTTCTTTCCTCCCTTTCTTTTCTTTTCTTTTCCTTTCCTTTCCTTTTTTTTGGGGGGGGGGGATAAAGTCACATTCTGCATTTAGAGAAGTTTGGCTTGCATTTCTGAAGGTCTTGCCAGCTCGGGCACAAAGCCTAGCCATAAAAGAGTGCCTGGGAGAGATGCTGAGGGCAAGATATGATTATGGCTAAAGAGCGGCCTTTCCTCTTTTGAATGGAAACATTATTCTGAAGAAACTGAGACAATGGTAAAATAACATTGGAAAGGGAAAAAGACCCTGTGTAATACGGAACACGAACATCAATGAGAAATATTGTCTTCATCACTTCAAAACATTCCACGTATAACAAATAAAACAAGCACAAGTGTCCGAAGTGAGGGTGAAAAAGGTGACGTGTGACATGCAGAACACATTCCTAGATGCTTTCAAGAACTCAGATACAGGATTCTGGGCCCAAAACACTTCTTTTAGTTTTTGAAGGATTAAAATTGCCTCATGGAGATAAGGCATCTCTTCCTTAGCTAGCTATATTCCATACCGATACACCAATTGTAATAATAAATAGGACTTCAACACTATTCATTTGTTTCAGACTGGTCATTTTATAAAACACAGATTTGCCGAATTTCAGCGTGTAGGCCAGTATCGGCGAATCTATAGCACGTGTGCCGGAAGCGGCATGTGAAACTATCCCATGAAGAATGTGCAGCCTCGGCGGTTCCTCTTCCGTGTTCCTGTGATGAAACATGCGCTGGTCAGCTGGCCATCGCACACATAGGAGCGGTGGAACCCAGTAGAGCGGTGTTCTGGCACACATGCACAGGCCGGCACCCGATCTTCCGGGTTGACGTCATGCGCATGCGCATTGGCCAACTGTTCTTCGGGCGCACTTCCATGCTGGTATCTGGGTGCTTGGGTGCCGGCTCACACATGCGCGATGGTCCACCGCTCTTCTGGTTATCGGTGCTCCAGCGCCTGTGAAGGCCAGCGGGGCTGCGCATACCTCACGGAATGGTTTTGTGTGCCACTTCTGGCACGCAGGCCGGAACGCCAAAGGTTCGCCATGATAGACGTAGGAGAAAAGCTTGCGAATCGGATGAGAAAATCTTTCGTACTACATTTGGTGCTCGCTACGAACAGGATTTGAACTTATCAAGAGTGTCAAAGGTGTGAGGGGGAAAAAGGTACACACAAATCCCATTACCACAAAGATACACCCATGAATTGTGAAAGGAACCTGATGCTCCTAAAGAAAAGAACGGAAAGAGATTAAGAAAGTTGGCACGATAGAACCCAACACCACAGGCTGATTAAGAGAAGGCAGGGGAGGCACGATTTCATGAAATTACATGAAATGTTAGCTTTTTGGAGGTGGGTGCGAATACTGATTGCTTTTACCTTGTTCAAAAAACTGGGATCGCCTTTTTAAGTTTTTCAAAGAAATAGGTTCTGTGTCTATTTGGAAAAAAATACGGAGATACAAACAGGTCAGTGTGGTGTGGTCTAATTTTATTGAAAATATCCAAGGTATTATTATTGTTGTTGTTGTTGTTTGGCATTGCTACAGCAGCCAGGAAACCACAATGCTTTTGCAGAGTAGTAGTTTGGCTTGACAAGGTACCGACCCTGCTATAGGACATACTTGTGTGCTTCCAGGGTACGCCACTGGAGGGCGAGCTGGGTTCGCACCAACGAGAAAGACGAGTGGCTCTTCCTGCAGTGTCACCAAAGGCTCCTTTTTTCCCCCTGGAGCTGCTTCACAAGCGGGCAGCACAACTGGGAAGGTTTAGAGCCATCTGGAAACTGCCTGCCTGCACAGAGCACCAGCTCGTCTCCCCACCAAAGTGGTACCTATTTATCTACTTGCATAGAACATGCTTTCAAACGGTTAGGTGGACTGAAGCTGAGGCGAGTGACAGGAGCTCACCCCACCCTATAGTGCTAGGGCTCAAACTGGCGGTCCTTAAGCCACTGAGCCACAGTGCCTCTATATAAAAGGCATTGATTTGGATGCCTTCAAACAAATGGGTCATCACTTTGGAAATAGGGGCATCTGATTTTCCAGAGCCTAAATCAAAGCTCTGTTCCTCACTAGCATGAACCCATTGAAGCATCACCAGATCAGAACCAAAGCAGCAGTTACATGCAGCTGGGAAGGTCTGAGTGCCAATTCTGCTGTAGCAAAGTTGCCTGACCCCAGTGCTATTCTCAGCCTAAACCACTTGTAAAGGAAACTATTTTTAATGCAGGGTTGAAATGAGGAGTCCTTGGTGTTCTCTGAGCTTGATTTTTTTCTTGCAGGTGTTTCATTACCCAAACTAGGTCACATCATTAGGAGTAGAGTCTTTACTGATGATGTTGCCTACTTGGGGCAATGAAACATCTGCAAGAAAACTGTTGTGGTCCACTAGCAGCCAGCAGAGCTGGCAGTGGAGTCGGACAGTGGTGAGGCTGAGGAAGAACATGGGCCAGTCCTGGAGACTGGGGAAGGCCCAGATGAGGGCTCTGTGTCGGAGGCAGAGGTGGGGCCAGGACCATCAGGGAGCGAGGTACAGACTCCAGAGGCTGACAGTAGTGAGGCAGAGGAACAGGAGGAGCCTGTTCCTAGTGCACACATGAGAAGAGCTGCCAGAAGGCAAGAGCAGCTAACGCAAAGATGACGACTCAGGAGTAGGGCCAAGAGATGATTGGCCCCTCCCATAAGGCTTAAAAGACCAGCAATGGCATTTGGGCTCTTTGTTGGAAAACAAAGTTGATAGAATTGCTCCTTGTCTTGCTGCATTTATTTCTTGTCGGAGTCTTCTGCTTTTGAACTTTTGCCAAGAAAAGCCTTTAGCAGTTTGCCTAATTAGACCAAGGCTGGTGATAAGACTGAAGAATTGTGTTATGAAGAATTTGTTTTGATTTAGTTTGGACTACGTTGAGAATGAGTTAATTCTCAGCTGTTCTAACAAAGTCTGTTTGTTTTTGAACTGATTGCGTCTACTACTACCTACTTGGGCCTGGGTCACAACAAAAACAACCAAGCTCAGAAAGCAACAAGGACCCCTAAATCATTTGACGTGGTAACTCTACAAAGGGTTTTAAGCTCCTCAAAGGACTGGCAGGTCTTCTCAATCAACCCCTTTTCAAATTTTATTCTTTGGGAAGGAGCTCATCCCAGTTTTACAGAGGTTTCCCAAGTCAGCACTAAGCAGGGGAGCAACCACCATGATGGTCACTCTTTAAAGACCTAGATGGCTACAATTTTGTTCCCAAGATGTACTGTAAGCTGGGCTGAAAAGAAACAGACCTCCGCTCTCTGACCATCACAGGCAGTTCTAGCTGACAATGCAGTCTAGTGTTAGGTTACAGGTTATGTTTTTCTCCCCTTGTTTTCCCATAAAAGGCTAACCTTAAAAAAGAAGAAGCCCAAATCTTATAAGGCACACAGACAAATATACCTGACCAGGGTAAGTGTTGTGACCCAAGCCCAAGTAGGTAGTAGGAAACTCAGTCTGTGAAAAAACAAACAAACTTTATTCGAACAGCTGAGAATTACTTCATTCCCAGTGTCGTTCAACTCAGATTAAAACAAATTCCACCCAACACAAATTCCTCAGTCCTACTGCAAACCTTGGTCCAATTAGGCAAACTGCCAAAGGCCTTTCTTGGCAAATGTTCATAAGTCACAAAAATAAATGCAAGACGTAGACGAAGCAGAAGACGATGCTACCAACGTTGATTTCTGGCAAAGCCCAAACGCCGTTACTGGTCTGTTTTAAGCCTTATGGGAGGGGCCAATCAACTCTTGGCCCTACTCCCGAGTTGTCCTTTTTGCTTGAGCTGCTCTTGCCTTCTGGCAGCTCTTCTCATGCGTGCATTAGGAACAGGCTCCTCCTGTTCCTCTGCCTCACAGTCTCTGGAGGCTCTGGAGTCCGCACCTCACTCCCCAATGGCCCTGGCCCCACCTCAGCCTCATCGCTGTCTGAATCTGTATCCAGCTCCACATGCTGCTGGCAGACCACAACAGTAAGAGGGTGTTTTTTTTTTTAAGCTTGAAACCCCTTACCATTCCTCTGAAAGACCTATTAACTCACCCTGCCCAGCAGGTTGAAAAAAGGGGTTGGAAGGCAGATGACTCAGAACAGGTTAAAAACCTTCCTTCTTGGTATCAACTTGCTGCATTTCTACCTTTTTAAAAAAAGTTTCTAAACCCACTGTGTTTTTATTAGCAGTTACTGTTTATAGCAGGGGTCCCCAACCCCTGGTCCATGAATCGGAACCTGTCCACAGCATCCGAGTAACCGGTCCATGCACATTAGCAAAGCTCCATCTGCGGGATGCAAGCAGCACATGAAACCATGCGCTCTCTCTCCATGGAGCTGGTCCCTGGTCAGTGGTGGGATTCAAGTTTAATTTAACAACCGGTTCTCTGCCCTAATGAATTCTTCCGACAACCAGTTTGCCAAACTGCTCAGAAAGTTAACAGCCGGTTCTCCCGAAGTGGTGCGAATTGGCTGAATCCCACCACTGTCCCTGGTGTCCGAAAGGTTGGGAGCTACTGGTTTATAGAACTGGTCTCTTTCTTCATAAACTAATAAAAATTAAGATCTCTTATTTCAAGTACATCTGGTAGTTTTACCTTTTCGATCATAGGAGCTTGTATCATCTTGCATTCCATTGACTTTTGTTTCAGACCCCTGAAAACGGAAAAACAGCATAGGATGGCTTTAATCTCACCTTTTCTTACACCTCCATGAGGTAACACCTGACTTTGGCCCTTCTGACAAACCAAACTACCAACCTTATGAAAGCTGATGCCCAGAAGAGGCATTTTAATTTTTATGCGCAATTCAAAAGTTCTGTAGAAGGCTCGTACAGGTAGCCAACTCCTTTTAATGACCCCATAATCTATTGCGGGGTGGAGTCTGGGCAACTGAACGGAGCTAGTACAGTGTTTAATGGCCGGATGCCTTTTCTGTTGCCAATGCGGAGTTTTGTTCAGCAGATATATTCCTATTGTGCCCAGAGAGAAAAATATTTGCCTCTACCTAGGATCGAACTTACAGACTCCTAGAGGCGAGAGCTCCACCTCTAGGTCACCGCACCACACCAATGACCGTACAGGTAGTCCTCTACTTAAAACAGTTCATTTAGTGACCGAAGTTACAAGAGCACTGAAAAAAGTGACTTATGACCGTTTTTCACACTTACGACTGTGGCAGCATCCCCATGGTCATGCAATCAAAATTCAGACACTTGGGCAAGTGGATGCATGCACGCTTTTGTATCATACTTGACTCCTGGCAACTGCTTAAATTAGTCCCTGAAATTTCAGGGAACCAGCCAAGGGTGAAATCTACCGTATATACTCGAGTATAAGCCGAGTTTTTCAGCACGTTTTTTGTGCTGAAAACGTCCTAAACTTATACTCGAGTATATACGGCTTATACTCAGTTTTTTTCTTCTTTTTTCACATTATACCGGATGGTGCAAACTTGGCGGGCTTTTGCATTAGCGGGAAGCCCTGCGGTGCAGTGAGAGGCGGGCGGGGGCCGCCAGCCTTCTCGGCTGAGGAGGAGGCTTTCCCTGACCGGTAGCTGCCTCATTTCCCTCCCTTGGCTTATACTCGAGTCCCCAGTTTACCCCAGTTTTTTGGGGTAAAATTGGGGACCTCGGCTTATACTCGGATCGGCTTATATTCGAGTATATACGGTACTTACCTTCCTTACTGGTTTGGAAGTGCACACGCTGCTGGCGCACGCCTGTCACATTCACACACAGACCTTCTACCCATGTGCAAAACACATTACTTCCGGATTAAAACCAGGAAGTAATGACACCGGGGTGGGTGGATCATTACTGGATCGCTAGATCTGGTCAGAACTGTGAGCATTTCACCCCTAGAACCATCCCAAGGTCACCCAGTTGGCTTCATGTCTAAAGGAGAAGTAGAACTCACGGTCTCCCAGTTTCTAGCTCAATGTCCTTAACCATGATCCCCAAATGGCTCTCAAAATACTGAAGATACTCCCGTGTCTCCAGGCCACTTTAATACCCATACAGAAGAATATGGTACAATCCCAGGTTTAAGGGTAAAAGGACAGTGTTATGTCTTGTAATCGCCATGACTAGAAGTTGGCAAACAACTTTCCTCTGGACGTCCACGTCCACACTTACATCATTCTTCAAATGGCTGTGCACCTCCTTTTCTGACATCTGATGACTTTGCGTTGAAGCGCGGTCTCCTGATGTGGCATCAATCCACTTGTTTTCAGGTGTACCTATAATGTTGGTAGCCATACTGGTAAGATTGAGGATTTTGTGCCTTGCAAATGGCGGGAAAGGCTGGTCTTTGCCCCAATCTGATTGATATGTGGAAAGCAAAAGAAATTGAAAACAGGAGACAGGGGGAATGTCAAAGTGTAAAGGGAACTGAAAAAAATACATCCAAACAACACATAAAGAGGAGGAATATAGAGAGAGAGGACAGGAGAAGGAAGGAGTGATTTGGGATGTTAATGTGGAATAATTTGTTAGGGCTTTTCATGAAAGACCGCCTTTTCCCCAAAGCAAGGAGTTAGTCAAAAGTATGCACAATGAATAGCAAGTTTATTAACAACTATTCTATAGACCTACAGACATTTAAGACCCGTGGACTTCAATTAAAGTCCACAAGTCTATTAAAGTTGCCAAGGTTGGAGAGTCCTGCTAGAGACCACTTTTCCCCCAAAGCAAGAATTAGTCAAAAGCTTCCACAACAAATAGCAAGTTTACTAACAGCAACTTTATTTTAAATTAGAAGAATTTTCAAAATCTTGGGAAGTGAAGTTGATCTTAAAAAAGTCTTCCCGCATATCGTTGTCTAATGAATATGCACAATCAAAGTATGGTACACATTTGCGATCAACACTTTCCAAGCACATCTCTACTCCAGGAGACGGCTTCCCAATTTCTAGAAAGTAAACTTGCTCAACCCGCTACTTACACTGTAATTCATGCAACGATGACAAAATAATAAATATATTCCTTTCCACAAATGCTTCTTCTTCTTCTTCTTTTTTTTTTTACAAAAGCAGAAATACTAACCCCAGATACTTTTCAATGGAAACAAGCCAGCAGCTCTTGCTGAAGGCTGTAAGAATTCAGAAGTCATTCACCATAATCAGTGGTGGGTTTCTACCGGTTCGCCCCGGTTTGGGAGAACCGGAAGTGGCGGTGGTGGGAGGCTTTGCCCACCCGCCCAGACATCATCGCGGATGCTCTGCGCATGCACAGAAGCACTGTGTACAAGCGAAGTTCCAAACTGGTAGCAAAGGCAAGTGAAACCCACTATTGACCATAATACAACATAGAGAGGAGACAACTCATGCTGCCCTCAGTGTAATTACACACGCACCCTTCTTTCCATGCCGCCTCACGTCCATGATGAGGCGTCCATTTTCCAAGGCCTGGTTGATGGAAGCTTCCCACTCGCCCTGCTCCAGGTGTGAAATGCCGATGCTGCCAAGGGATAGGATTTCATCCCCAACTTTCAACTGGCAAAAATCTGCAGGGCTGCCTGTTGAGAGAGAAAAGCCAACCAAACCACATTCTAAGATCTCCAAATATCCAGAGTCAGTTCCGCAGAGCATATTAGTGCGAGCGAAGTCTCTCTCTTAAAGCCTCAAGGCAGCTGCCTGCTTTCAGAGGTTTGGGGTTGCACGGGAGGGCTGCAGAGGTGGGTTTCAGCAGGTTCTGACCAGTTCTGGAGAACTGGTAGCAGAAATTTTGAGTAGTTCGGAGAACCGGTAGTAAAAATTCTGACTGGCCCTGCCCCCATCTATTCTCTGCCTCCCAAGTCCCAGCAGATCGGGAGGAAATGGGGATTTTGCAGTAGCCTTCCCCTGTCATGCCCATCAAGCCACACCCACAGAACCTGTAGTAAAAAATTTTTGAAACCCACCACTGGAGGACTGGCTATGTAGGCACCAGAGGTGGGCTGCTGGGGATTCGCAGGAGTTCGGGAGAACCTCTAACTAAGACTGTGCAATTTGGAGAACCCACAAATCCACTCCTGGCTGGCCCCACCCACCCCACCCCTCCCCTTCCAGGAGTCTCCATGTGGCCCGTTTTGGATGCAAGTAAGTACAGGGCTTGCATGGAGGCTCGGGAAGGGCAAAAAATGGGCCTACCTGAAGTTCAGGATGGGCCTATTTCCGGCCTCCAGAGGGCCTCCAGAGTCTGGGGAGGCCATTTTTGCCCTCCTGGAGGCTTGAGGAAAGCCTCCAGAGCCCGGGGAGGGCAAAAATACCCTCCCTGCCATGCTGCAGGAGACCGACTAGGCCACGCCCACCATGGCCACGCCCAACCAGCAACTGGGCAGAGAACCCCTTGCTAACATTTTTGAAGCCCACCCTTGGTGGGCGTCCTTTGAAGCAGGTTGTGGGAAGGAAGTGACAATGAAGTAACGCTCTGGGCTCAAGCGGACACCACTTTGCAAAGTGCCCCTTTGGAATGCTGGATGGTGCCATGAAAGTTTCTGCGACACCAAAAAAGGGGTGTTTCTTCTGAAGAAAAAGAAAGCCTTTGGGCAGGGAAGATCAATGTTGGAATGGGGCACGCCAGGCTGGAAAGTTAGGTCAGAATTTCCTGCATAGTCCATAGTAAAAGGTGTTAGGAGATGAGATGGTCCTGCAGTTGAATGTTAATATCAAATTGTTTGAAGCTTTAGAAGGAACCAGCAGAGACTTAAAGCAAGTCAGTTTGGCATGTCCAAAGTCTCTACATTCTTCCAGTCTGAGTTTTCCTTTCCTTTCCATTCCTTTCCTTTCCTTTTTCTCCTTTCTTTTCCCTTCCTTTCCCTTCCTTTGCCTTCCTTTCCCTTCCCTTCCTTTCCTTTCCTTTCCCTTCCTTTCCCCTTTCTTTTCCTTTCCCCTCCCCTCCCCTTCCCTTCCCGTCCCGTCCCGTCCTTTCCTTTTCTTCCCTTCCCATCCTTTCCCTTCTTTTTTTTCCTTTCCCAAAAAAACTGCAAAAGTTAAATACTGATATTTACCTTCTTCTATTGATTTCACGAAGACACCAGAAGGATTCTGGGACACGGCAAATCCAAAGTTACGACTGCTGCCTGGTTTCTGATTTATACTGATTCTCATATCACTGTATTGCTCCTAAAAAGAGGAGGAGGAGGAGGAGGAGGAGGAGGAGGAGGAGGAGGAGGAAGACACCAGAGAAGAGAATGTCAACAGTCATTCATTCACATTACCTTAGCTAGCCTTTTTAGATTGTTTCAGGCACAACCAGGACATTCACCATGTATGTCCTGCCCCTCCTGACATCTTAAGTGATTTAAGAACCTACCTATTGTTTGCAGTGTTACAAATCAATCAAAACACTAAAATAAGAGGTAGTCCATGAATATAACAATCCTTACAGACAGGAACCGAGGCCTTCCTGGACTAAACGCCACAGAGCAGTGCAACTAAGAAGGTATTTCCCAGCAGGATTAACCTCCGAAGCTACTTCTTGGAGCGTGAAACTGTTCTTCACAAGCTGTGGCACTCTCTAGCTCAGCGGTCGCCAACTGGTGGTCCGCGAGAAAATTTTGGTGGTCCACAGAAAAATTATTTGCATTTTTTTATATTGATCCTCAAACTATGCCCCCTCTGCTGGATATGTGCAATGAACATTTTTGTTGCTGCAGAGAGTCTCCCCCTTCGGGGTCTTTTTGTGTGGGTCGGAGGGGGGCAGAAATTCCGACTTGGGGTCTGCTTCAGCCTCCTGGTGTGGGGCTTTGGGCGAAGGCTGGAGGGAACCCTCACTGGTGGCAAGGGGCCTAAGGGCCTTGTTCCAGTGGGACTGCATCATGGCTTGGAACTGGCTGACCATCTCAGCCTGCTGAGCCTCCAGGCACCGGTACCTGGCCTTGCACTCCTGAAAATCTTCCCTCTGCTTGGAAAGCCTATGCTCCTAGTTCTCAGGAGGTGCTTCTGCTGAGCATCCTTCTCGGTCAGATCCAATTTGAACTGAGCTGTTTTGCCAACTCTTTTTCATGGTGGCTGCTTAGCTCCAACAACTGCTTCCTGTTGAGGCCCTAAGGGGAGGCAAGGAGTGGCTGGCAGAGGAGGGGCGAGTAGAAGCCGGCAAGGTGCTCCTCGATCTGAATGACATTGAGTTGGCCATTGAGTTGGCTACACCCACCCAGTCACATGACCACCTAGCCACACCCAGCCAGCCAGTCATTAGGCAGATCATATTAGTGGTCCGTGGGATTAAAAATTATGAATTTAGTGATCCCCGAGGTCCAAAAGGTTGGGGACCTCTGCTCTAGCCCTCTTCTGACCTCTCTAGAAAAAGTCTTATGAGCCACAGAGTCCTAGAAAACTGTTTCAAGTCCAACTCTTCCCTTTTATTATTATTATTATTTATTAGATTTTTATACCGGCCTTCTCCCAAAGGACTCAGGGTGGTTCACAGCCAATATAAAAAAATGACAATTTACAATTAAAACAGAGATTAAAAAACTTATTATATAATTGGCAAAATTTAAAACATTTAGACCTAAAAACCTCTAAAATTTATATTAAATATAAATTAAAATTCAATCCCTATTAAAATATTAAAATTTAAAATTTAAGCCAGTCCCGTGCGAGTGAACAAATACGTCTTCAGCTCGCGGCGAAAGGTCCGGAGGTCAGGCAATTGGCGCAAGCTAGGGGGAAGTTCGTTCCAGAGGGTAGGAGCCCCCACAGAGAAGAACCTTCCCCTGGGGGCTGCCAGCCGACATTGCTTGGCGGACGGCACCCTGAGAAGTCCCTCTCTGTGTGAGTGTACGGGTCAGTGGGAGGCGTGAGGTAACAGTAGGCGGTCCCATAAGTACCCAGGCCCTAACCCATGGAGCGCTTTAAAGGTAGTAACCAAAACCTTAAATTGCACCCGAAAGACCACAGGCAGCCAGTGCAGCCTGCGCAGGAGTGGTGTTACATGGGAGCTGCGTGCGGCTCCCTCTATCACCCGTGCAGCTGCATTCTGAACTAACTGGAGCCTCCGGGTGCTCTTCAAGGGGAGCCCCATGTAGAGAGCATTGCAATAATCCAAGCAAGAGGTAACAAGAGCATGAGTGACCGTATATAGGGCATCCCGGTCAAGGACATTCCCTCACATTTGTAATTTATTAGAAGAACTTCCCATTTATTCACAAGGCTGACTATCTCAAGATTCCCTTTTCTAGAAAAGTTATCCACGTTTTTCTCCAGCTTACAAATAACACTTAATTCTTTGCGGGGTGTACAGCTTCGTGTATTTTGGAAAAACAGGAGCCTCTCTCCAACTTACGTGCCGTCTTGACTCCTCAGTCGCTGAAAAAGTTCTCTCCTTGGGGGCAGAAGATGCGACAGTCATCGAGTTTGAACTCGGGTGATGATCTGTTTTAGGCTCTGACTCAGGCGTTCCTCTTCTCTGCTCCTCCAGCAAGTGGCTTGTTCTGGTTTTGCTGTCTTCTGCAACTTGGGGCTCCATCTTGCCTTGGCCTTGAACTCCTCCTGTCTGAGCCTCGGAGCCCCTGCTATGCCCTGACTGAGCACCCCTGGGACCTTCCAGTCCTCCATTGTATTTCACAACTGAATCCATCTGGAAGAAAGGTATTTAAAAGAGACATCTCCAACATTGGTCTGGGCAGCATCTACTGAAAATCTTCCCCAAGTTTTCCCAGCCCATATGTACCTTGCTAATCATCTGCAGTGTTAATATAGAATAGTTATTTGGGCGGGACCATGGAGGTCTTCTACTCCAACCCCCTGCTCAAGCAGGAGACTCTATATCACTTAAGACAAATGATTGTCCAATCTCTTCTTAAAAGCCTCCAGTGATGGAGCACCCACAACTTCTGAAGGCCAGCTCCCACTAGTTAATTGTTCTCACTGCCAGCAAATTTCTTCTTAGTTCTAGATTGGTTCTCTCCTTGATTAGTTTCCACCCGTTGCTTCTTGTCCTGTCTCCAGATGCTTTGGAGAACAGGTTGACCCCACGCTTCTTTGTGGCAGCCACTCAAATATTGGAACACTGCTATCATGTCATGCCTCGTATTTCTTTTTACTAGATTAGATGTACCAAAGTCCTGTCATTTTTTTTATTTTTATTTTTTTTATTTGCATTTATATCCCGCCCTTCTCCGAAGACTCAGGGCGGCTTACACTATGTTAGCAATAGTCTTCACTCTATTTGTATATTTATATACAAAGTCAACTTATTGCCCCCAACAATCTGGGTCCTCATTTTACCTACCTTATAAAGGATGGAAGGCTGAGTCAACCTTGGGCCTGGTGGGATTAGAACCTGCAGTAATTGCAGGTAGCTGCTGTTAATAACAGACTGCATTAGCAGTCTGAGCCACAGAGGCCCTTTTCAATTGAACTGAACTGAATAAGAAGCCAATCCACCTCAAAAAGCCAAGCAGTGAATTGCTGGGATCAGGGAAACACATATGTGTCCCTAAGTTAATTGGATCTGACTTTTTCTGCAGCTGTCTCTGTATTGCACCGCAGCTGAGAATGGTGCATGAATTCCTGTTTGCATTAAGTGGTGAGATTTATATCCTTGCCTACCCTCCAGGAAAGAAGGGCAGAATACAGATAAATATTGGACTACCGCTATCGTGTCACCCCTAATACTTCTTTTCATTAAAAGACTAATTTGAAAGGATATAATACAGTATATAGACAATTTAAACGCTGAGTTTGATGTGATGATATACAAATAGTGGACAAATAGTTACAAATCCAAAATGAAATGTCACCTTTTGATTCCTTCTACATTATCATTTCTGTTGGAAATCTCCATAAGGAGCTTGTGCGTCTATATATACCCAAAGGTATCATGTAACAAGCAGATTCTCAACAAGAATGAACTTTGGGTCCTAGCAGAGGGAGCATTTCATTTGCTGTTACCAATTTCAGTACCCATCTCGAATCCTAAAGAACAGGTCTCATCTTTCTAACATTCCTGACAGACTCAGGCAAATTGCAGATACGTTACATCCAGTATGTCATTGTGGTTTTTCGTGACATGACTATGATTGTATATTTAACAGAGAACAGAACAGAATAGAAAACAGAGTTGGAAGGGACCTTGGAAGTCTTCTAGTCCAACCCCCTGCTTAGCCAGGAAACTCTATACCATTTCAGACAAATGGTTGTCCAATCATTTCTTAAAAACTTCCAGTGTTGGAGCATTTACAACTTCTGGAGACAAGTTGTTCCACTGATTAATTGTTCATGCATCATATATTTTTCTTTACATTTTAGATATGTGACTGCAGATACAGAAGCAGTTAAAATGTAAAACTGAGGTGCTCCCCCAAATCTTAAGACACAAGCCAGCTTTTACCGTAAAGGACCTGGGAAGCGAGGAGATTCCTCTCATAGGGGCTCCAAACGGCCTCGGGGTGACCACCGATGTCAGCCTGGCTGTGTCCGTCTTCTGATAACTCCTCGATAGGGAGGCTGAAACCCGACCAGATCCAGTTTGGGCATTGGATGACTGGGAACTTGGCAAAGGGGACTCCGTCCTTTCTCCAGCTAGGCTGTCTACTGAGGCGAGAGGCTCATCCTTCACCACACGCTCTGGTTTCCGTTTCCTCAGCTCATGATCGTCTTCCCTTTTCAAGCCTCCATTTGCCTCGGTTGGAGCGCAAACTTTGGGAGACGCTTTCTCTTCCCGAAAGACGTCATCGTTCGAGAAATACAATTGTTCTGTCTCCTGCCAAGAGTTCCTCAGAGGAGCTTGATCTCGCCTCTCTCTGGAAGAAAAGCAAGAGCTCTGGGTAACCGATGACCTCAAAAGTAGCCTCTGTGTCAGAGGTGGCATTCTGCTCGTTCACACCGGTTTGGGCGAACTGGTAGCGGCGACATGTAATGCTGTCCCATTTAGCCACATTTTTGAGGCTGGGCGCATGCGTGGAAGGCACACACATGTGGCAAACTGATGGTAAGCATTTCTGAAACCCACCGCTGCGCTCTGTGTGTGTGTGTGTGTGTAACTTGTAAGGTTGCAGTTATGCTAATTCAAAGAGGGCCCAGAAAGATTCAAGGCTGTTCTACAAGACTCTTTTGTCCCCGAAGTAACATCTGCTACTATTTTCGCGATGCTTGGTGGCATGTTTTTCTCTGGACTTTTTTTTTTTTTTTTTAAATCGATGTCAAAAAAAGAGGATTGGTGGACTTTTCAAATGGAAGGGTAAAATCTCCCATGCTGCTTGACCATCCGGGGGATGTATTTTAAGACCCAATGGTATCAAACCCAATCGTCAACTTACAACCATTCATTTAGGGACCGTCTGAAATGACAACGGTACTGGGGAAAAAAAAAAAAAGACTTATGACCATTTTTCACACTTGGGAACATTGCAAGCATCCTCCTGATCACGTGATCAAAATTCGGACGCTCGGCAACTGGCATGTACTTATGACTGTTGCAGTGGCCCAAGGTCATGTGATCACCTTTTGCGACCTCCTCACAAGCAGAGTCAATGGGAAACCCAGATTCACTTAACTGTGTTATTAACTTAACACCTGCAGGGATTCACTTCACAGTTAAAGCAAGAAAAGGTCTCAAAAAAATGGGGCTAAATTCACTTAACCACCGTCTTGCTTAGCAACAGGAATGTTGGGCCCAGTTGTGGTCGTAAGTCAAGGACTATCTACAAACAGAATGTTATTTGTGCATTCCTTCTTAAGGAAGCATGAAGGGCCCCTTGTATTTTGCTGAAAAGAACTCAGGATACCTGATAGCGTCAAACTAGGACAAAATGAGACAAGCCAGGGAAGGCCTTTAAAAGCCTCTTTTGTAGGGCAAACCCCCTCCCACAATCCACCCACCCCTACAATTCTCCCCAATAGTTATATAAGACGTATATTAAAAATGCAGAAATGGGGCCTGTGTCAAAACAAGCTGGTTTGGGATCCAGAGACAAATACCCTCAATGCGAAAAAACAACAACAACCCAATGAGACAGTTGAAAATGAACCCAGCTAGTACGGCAACCTGCAATGAAGCTGAAATTAAAAGGTTCCTTTCAAAATGCGTACTGAAATTATTGACCTATTTGGTAAATTAATTTTACGGATAGTAGATGATTGCTTAATTATTTAGGAATGCAATGATCAAATTTCCCAGTGAGGAAACCTGGAAATTAAAATATGCCGGCAAACTGAACATGTGTAAATGCAGTAATTCAAAGGCAATCCATTATTCTAGTTGCTGCTGAATTCAAGCCAATGTAAAAAAGGATTAAGCCTTTAATGCTACTAAACATGGCTGGCTAGAATTACCTGTCCCTCTGCATTTCTCTCAGGGTTTTGCTGCGCCGTTCAGAGCTTTCCGAAGTTCTTCGCTCAATTTCTTCTCTCTCCTCCTTTTTCCTTTGCAGGTCAGAGGTGTGACTCCTGCGCCTACTTTTCCATTTTGCCAAATCCTACGCAGGAAAAAAACAAACAAACAAACACAACCCACATCAAGCAACGGTTCGGTAAAGCTTCGGTCTGCAAACTCCTCCGGCTGAACGTTCAAGGGCCGCGTTCCCTGGCGAAAAGACTGCGCAACGGACTGTTTTCACTTGAGATACCTGGTTGCTCGCCTTCTCAAATGTCTGTTTCACCAGCCTGCCCCCGATCTGAACAATGACAGCCTTTCAGCTTCCTGTCGCTTCAAAAAAAAAAAAAAAAACAACTTTTGCAGGAGAAAATGCACCTGCTGCTCTGGAGAGGAAGCTCCTGACATTCCAAATATTCCTTCTTTAATTTCTCCATGAAACCTAACAGGCTTCCAACTTTATAGGCATTGTTATTCAAAGCAGCAACAGGAGCTGGGGTTTTTTTTGTTTTGGTTTTTTAAATTACCATTAACCTGATCACCCAGCTCAGAAGCATTTCCATGTTATCTTGAATTACCTGATGTAATTCAAATGGGCGACTGAAAACCAAAACAGTATTGGGTTCTCAGGCGCCCTAACTGATGGATATATTTCCACAATTGGCATTACTTCACTTGTTGTTGATGTTAATTTCAGCCCCACCTTTCATGTATTGCTGTTGTGGGGAGCTCCCCCCCCCGCCCCGTCCCCCACCGGAAGAATGAAATATTTTGGAAAAGATTTTTTAAAAAGGCAGGATAGAATATTTCCCCTAAAGGAGAAATGGGGGGGGGAATCTTAAGGGAGGCAGAAACCAGCCCTGAAGCAGAAACTGAGTGTCGTGTCCCACTCCTCCGCTGACGGCCGGGTCAGGGAAATCCGAATCAGGCGTGCCTCTGCAGCTCTGCCCAAAGTCCTAGCAAAGTCCCCAGGGCAGGCAGGAGACCAGAAAGTGACTTCAGCAAGATATGTTTAGACTTTGCCTGACTCAGAGAATGCCAGAAAGCAGGTCCTTTATATAGGCCATGGGGTGTGGCTCCATGACTCAGCACTTATTCAGGCCTGCCTCTCCCTTCCTTCTGTTGCCTCCGTCTATCAAATCTTCTGACGCGAGGGTCACTCCAGTCTGCAGCTGTTGGCAATTGACCTCCCTCAGGCTCACATGCTGTGGAGGAGGGGGAGGGGTCTAGTTGCTCCGTTTGCCTGGGCATGGAGCCAGAGCTGGGGGCTGGAGATACTTCCTCCTCTTCAGCCTGTCTGGGCATTGAGCCAGGGCTGGGGCCGGGAGGCATACTAGGACATTCCTCCGTGTTCAGAAGCAGATAAGAAGGCCCCGGCTGTGGTGAGATCGGACGAGACACAACACTGAGGGGGCCAGCTTTTAGAAATGCACATTTGGTAATCCATTCAAGGCAGAATATTTCGAAATGCCTTGCAGCAAAGTTTGACAGCTAACAGAGGCAGAATGGTAGGATTAGAAAGCAGCCCGTCCCCCAAGATCTAATACAGGACAGGAAAGCCATTAGCCACAATAGGAATTGCCCAAAACACAGAACACAAGTCCATTCATTGCACCAAGCCCAGAACAATCCAAACTTCAAAGCCAAAGAAACCTATAAAGATCCATCCACTCATTCAACCATTTTGTCAGCTGACCAGGGGTGAAATGTAAAATTTGTTATTATCGGTTCTGGTACCGGTTCGGTTCTGGTTCTTGGACGTGGCTTGGTGGGTGGTGGTGATAATGTGACTGAGTGGGCGTGGCCAACTTTAAAAAAAAATTAAAAGCATTTTTTCTACAACCTCTTCAGCCGAAGAGGTTGTAAAAAATGCTTTTAAAAGGCTCTGGCGATCCCAGCTGATCGTCAGAGGCTTTTTTTTTCTTTTAAAGGCAAAAAAATGCTTTTAAAAGATAAGAAAAGCCTCTGACGATCAGGCAACTCAGCTGGGATCGCCAGATGAGTCTTTTAAAAGCATTTTTAAATGCTTTTGGCGGGTGGTTCGGAGAACCAGTAGCAAAAATCCCTGCATCCGCGCCCATGCAGACCCCCCCCAATGCCCCATGCCCCATGCCCAGCTGAGCTGCGCGATCATCACTTTTTTTTTTTACTTTTAAAAGCATTTTTCTTCGACCGAAAAAATGTTTTTAAAAGTAAAAAAAAAAAGCCTCTGATGATTGTGTGGCTCAGCTGGGATCATCAGAGCCTTTTAAAAGCATTTTTTCTACAACCTCTTTGGCCGAAGAGGTTGTTAAAAAAATGCTTCTAAAAGGCTCTGATGACCCCAGCTGAGTTGCCTGATCGTCAGAGCCTTCGGTAGAAAAAAATGCTTTTAAAAGATAAGAAAAGCCTCTGACGATCAGGCAACTCAGCTGGGATCGCCAGATGAGTCTTTTAAAAGCATTTTTAAATGCTTTTGGCGGGTGGTTCGGAGAACCAGTAGCAAAAATCCCTGCATCCGCGCCCATGCAGACCCCCCCCAATGCCCCATGCCCCATGCCCAGCTGAGCTGCGCGATCATCACTTTTTTTTTTTACTTTTAAAAGCATTTTTCTTCGACCGAAAAAATGTTTTTAAAAGTAAAAAAAAAAAGCCTCTGATGATTGTGTGGCTCAGCTGGGATCATCAGAGCCTTTTAAAAGCATTTTTTCTACAACCTCTTTGGCCGAAGAGGTTGTTAAAAAAATGCTTCTAAAAGGCTCTGATGACCCCAGCTGAGTTGCCTGATCGTCAGAGCCTTCGGTAGAAAAAAATGCTTTTAAAAGACTCTGACGATTCCAGCTGAGCTGCCTGATCGTCAGAGCCTTTTAAAGATTGAAGAGGTTGTAAAAAAATGCTTTTAAATGTAAAAAAAAAAGGCCATGCCCACCGTCACATTACCCCCCACACCAAGCCACGCCCACAGAACCAGTAGTAACAAATTTAACATTTCACCACTGCTCTGTCCCCACCCTCAGCCCTCCTCCCGCTGGCTGAAACTTCTAAAGGAGAACCCAACCCATATGCCATCCCATCTCCTTCCACTGATAGGCACAAGGTGTAATGGCTGCCACCCAAATTCAGTTTGCTCTGACCGTCTTCTAGAACCACCCAGAGGGACAGCAAAGAGGGCCACTTACGTCTTGCCACTGTTGGTCTTGTTCCCGCAGCTGAGTTTTGATTTTCTGGAGCTCGTCGTAACGCATCTGCCGGATCGTTTGTAGTTCATCTGCACTGACGTCGTTCAAGGATTTACTCCTGAAGGTATAGAAAGACTTTTTTTAGAGTCCCAAACCATTTTCCTTCTTCAAGAGGCGATTTAACATTCTGATTAGCAGGAACAGGACTAGGGGTGGTCTACAATGAAGCAGGTTTTTAGTGGTGTGTAAGGTGTGTAGGCGTGAATCTCCTACACACCGTCCTACACAAAGAGCCACGGTGGTGCAGTGGTTAGAATGCAGTACTGCAGACTACTACTGCTGACTAATAGTTTCATATTTGGTGGACTTGTAAGAACATTAAGACTTTTTGGATAAGAATTTGGTGGATTATACAAAATGTTTTGAAAAAGAAGATAAAGTTCCTACCGCAATTTTTTTTTACTGGGAATTATCACGGACTGTACAGTAATTGAGACTAAACTGATTTTAAATTTAGTAACAGCGGCAAGACTGCGGATAGGACAGTATTGGAAGAAAAAAGAACTACCTACAATAGAAGAATGGATGTTGAAAGTTGCCAATTTGGCTGAGATGGCAAAAATCTCAGCCTTTTTGAAAGACAACACGCAGGAAAAAATGGATTGACTATATTCAAAATAGATATCAGACTAAGAGATAAAAGACTGCCTTTGAACGATTAGGATGTATTATTTCTGATTGCTATGCGGGAGGTTAGGATTTGATGAGAATTGCAGGAGTATAACTGACTTAGGAGGGAAAATTTTTAGCATATGCTTGTTTGATTTTTAACTATACCTTGTGTTTGTTCCGGGAAGTCGGGAGGGGGGGAAGGGGGTTTTTGAAGGGAGGGGGAAGGAGGGAGAGGGGGGAGAGGGGAAAGGGGGAGAAAAACAGTCTGATTAACAGGAACAGGACTAGGGGTGGTCTACAATGAAGCAGGTTTTTAGTGGTGTGTAAGGCGTGTAGGCCACCTCCTACACACTGTCCTACCCAAAGAGCCACGGTGGCGCAGTGCTTAGAATGCAGTACTGCAGGCTACTACTGCTGACTAATAGTCTAAAGTGCTAAGCGCTATTTATTTATTTTGTTGAGTACATATAAGATAATATATATAAGTATAAGCATGAATTGAATACATAAAATGAATACAATTAAAGGGAACATTAGGACAGGGCAAGCCTGTTCTTTTATGCACGCCCCTTACAGACCTCTTAGGAACGGGATGAGGTCAACAGTAGACAGTCTTAGATTAAAGTTTTGGGGGTTTTGGGATGAGACCCCAGAGTCTGGTAGTGCATTCCAGGCATTAGCAACTCTGTTACTGAAGTCGTATTTTCTGCCATCGAGTTTGGAGTGGTTCACTTTAAGTTTGTATCTATTGTGTGCTCGTGTATTGTTGTGTTTGAAGCTGAAGTAGTCATTGACAGGTAGGACATTTTAGCAGATGATTTTATGAGCTATGCTCAGTTCACACCGAAGGCGGCGTAGTTCTAAATTTCCTAAACCCAGAATTTCAAGTCTGGTGGCATAAGGTATTTTGTTGCGAGCGGAGGAGTGGAGGACTCTTCTTGTGAAATATTTCTGGATGCGCTCAATCGTATTAATGTCCGATACAGACATGATAGCTATTGATATCTCTGAGAATCACAGAATTGTGTAGTTGGAAGGAGCCACAAGGATGATCTGGTCCAACTCTCTACAAAGGAGAAGAAAACCAATTAAGAGAGGGGATTCTCCAGCCTCTTCTTAAAGAAACTCGAGAGATGGAGAAGCCACATCTGTCACACAGTGATGTAATGGCTGTTCCAATCAGATTTTGTTTTCTCCTTATATTTAAATGAAATACAGGTTGCTGAAACTACCCCTTTCTTGACCATCTTCCATGGGTTATCCTTTTATAGAACACTTTATGTAACTTTTAATGAATTTTAATGAAAGGGAATAAAGATGAGATGGCCAAAGGCCTTTTCAAGGTTCTGTGTCATTATTTAGAAGGTCTGTCTCCCAAATCTGTAACTCTGAAAGTTACTACACTGATTATCAAAGCAAATGTGAGCACACCCAGCGTCTCCCTCCCACTTCATGGTCAGGATTCTCTGGGCACGCAGGAGGAAAAAAAAAAGATTCTGAAGTCATGTATTTCCTGTAGCCTTAAAATATGCCAAGCAAAATAGATGGCAAAACCGTACTACAAAAACTAAACACTGCCCTTTGCATTTGATCTTAAGAATTACAGAGAAAGCTGCTCCTCACTTCCCATTCGGGTTTCTCTCCATAATCCCACCACTCTCCACCCTTTCCACTAAAGATTTTGCCTTGATGATTTTCACAATCATCATCATCACCATCATTTTTAACGACCCCATAATCCCTTGCGGGGTGGAGTCTGGGCAACTGAATGGAGCTAGCAAAGCATTTAATGGCCAGATGCTTTTCCTGTCGCCAATGCGGAGTTTTGTTCAGTAGGTATATTCTCATTGTGCCAAGGGAGAGAAATATTTGCCTCTACCTAGGATCAAAGTCAGAGCCTCCTGATTGTGAGGTGAGAGCTTCACTGCTATTGCACACCATTGCACACCATTGCAATTTATTTGACGTCACAATGCAGGGAGCTAAAGGTAAAAGTAAAAGTCTGAGAAACGGGGGGGAGGGGCGCTAAATCCTGGCCTTGTCCATTACGTGCGGCTGGATTGCATTACTACAATCCCCTAAAGCAGGGGTCTCCAACTTTGGCAACTTTAAGCCTGGCGGACTTCAACTCCCACAATTCCCCAGCCAGCAAAGCTGGCTGCGGAATTCTGGGAGTTGAAGTCCTCCAGCCTTAAAGTCACCAAGGTTGGAGACCCCTGCCCTAAAGTGAACCATGAAGCTGTGTAGCACCAGCAAGAAAGAAACAAATCCCAAGAAACATGACACTGTTTGGGCATGATGCAATGTAATATTGTGTTTTATCAGACAATTAATAGCTTCATCCTATAGGTGAGCAAAAGCTATTATGGCTTATTTAACAAGCCATGCACAAGCCCATCTGCTGTGCTCTGGATGCTTCCTCCAGATGGGCGATCCCTTCCAAATCCCGAAAACAAAGCAAAGAGAGGCGGAAAATGGGGAAAGATGTTTTTCTCAGACTAGTCTTTCTTCATCTCCCAAAGAAATGTCGTAAATGAGACAGCCTGATTGTATATGTGGAGAAAGAAAAACCCAGGAAGGTTATAAATCTAATATAGCTATTTTATATTTATTATGGAAGAGGAGGAGGAAGAGGAAGAGGAAGAGTGGGAGGAGGAATGGGACAAAAGGAGGAGGAGGAGGAGAAGGAGAAGCAGCAAAGGCAGAGAAAATTAACATATGACAAAACTCTTAACTTTGTAATTAATAACAAAGATGTAAGCACATCAGAGTCAAGAGTTATTATGTCCCCTCGCAGTGACCCTTGCTGATTTTGGCAGCTGATAGATATATCCTGTTAGGATGGAGTTAATCTCTAGATTGATTGCAGATCTGGTCCTCTTCCAAATCCTGCTGCCCCCCAAAGTCTCCCCCTCACTAGACAAACCTTCAAAGAAGGGATGACTCATGCATCTTCACCCAGTCCTCACATGCCCCCCCCTCTGCAAACCCAAGGCAGCCCCCATGCATATCCGCAGTAGCAGCATCAGCCAAAGCAACTATCAGAGCTCAGCCTGGACCAGAATTTCCTCCCTGGGTTCGTTCGTTCTTTCTCTTTCTTTCTCTCTCTCTCTCTCTCTCTTTTCCTTTCTCTTTTTTTCTCTTTCTTTCTCAGGGTTATCTATCCTTTATTCATCCATCATCTCTCTCTCTCTCTCTCTTAGCCACCCATTTTATCTCTATCTATCTATCTATCACCATCTATCTATCTTCCCATCACCAATCTCTTTCCATTTATGACTGTATGACTATAACTTGTTGCTGGCAATCCTTATGATTTATATTGATATATTGACCATCAATTGTGTTGTAAATGTTGTAACTTGATGAACGTATCTTTTCTTTTATGTACACTGAGAGCATATGCACCAAGACAAATTCCTTGTATGTCCAATCACACTTGGCCAATAAAAAATTCTATTCTATTCTATTCTATCTATCTATCTATCTATCATCTTCATCCTATCTATCTATCTATCTATCTATCTATCTATCTATCTATCTATCTATCTATCTATCTATTTATCATCTTCGTCCTATCTATCTATCTATCTATCTATCTATCTATCTATCTATCTATCTATCTATCATCTATCATCTATCTGTCTGTCTGTCTGTCTGTCTGCCTGCCTACTTACCTACCTACCTACCTACATACATACATACCTACCTACCTACCTACCTATCCATCCATCCATCTAATCTAATCTAATCTAATCTAATCTAATCTAATCTAATCTAATCTAATCTAATCTGAAAATTTCCTCCCCCTATTGATTCTTCCCTCTACATTTTAAATTGGAAAAACGCTTTGCAAGAAAATGCTTTGCATATCTGTGTGTGTGTGTGTGTGTGTATCCATTTATATATATGGATCCACTTCTACTCCCCTGTTAACAAAGGGAATATTCTTTAAGCAGCATGACGTTCTGCAATAGCTGTGGACACCATCTGCTTCTGTGCCTTTGCAATTCGCCACTTGCATCTGCTCACATCCTGGACATAAACTGTTTCAACTCCTACCCTCAAAACGACACTATGGAGCACTGCACACCAGAACAACTTAGACACAAGAACAGTTTTTTCCCGAAGGCCATCACTCTGCTAAACAAATAATTCCCTCAACACTGTCAAACTATTTACTAAGTCTGCACTACTATTAATCTTCTCATCGTTCCCATCACCCATCTCTTTCCACTTATGACTGTATGACTGTAACTTTGTTGCTGGTAATCCTTATGATTTATTGATTGTTCCTGATTGCTTATTTGTACCCTATGCTTATCATTAAGTGTTGTGTCATTAAGTGTTAAATTGTACCCTATGACCATCATTTGTGTTGTAAATGTTGTACCTTGATGAAGGTATCTTTTCTTTTTATGTACACTGAGAGCATATGCACCAAGACAAATTCCTTGTGTGTCCAATCACACTTGGCCAATAAAAAATTCTATTCTATTCCATTCTATTCTATTCTTGGCCCAGGAAAGCATTTTAGGCAGTGATGGGATTCAAGTAGTTTAACAACCGGTTCTCTGCCCTAATGATTTCTTCCAACAACCAGTTTGCCAAACTGCTCAGAACGTTAACAACTGGTTCTCCCAAAGTTGTGCGAACTGGCTGAATCCACCACTGATTTTAGGCATTGGAGGCCCGAAGAACCGATGCTACAGAGGTGCCTAAAGTGTTTTGAGTTTGAAACAGGCCCATTTTGGACTCTAGCATCCTCTTAGGTGCCAGATTTCCATCCAGCACGTTCAGGAGAGAAACAGGCCACTTAATTTCATGCTGAGGAAATGGTTCTTGGCTTGTTTTCTTTTAAACTCCTCCAACTTTTAAAAGGGTGGTGTGGGATAGCCACTTTGGCACCCGTTCACAGACTGAGAATAATTTTGAACCAAAGTAAGAGGCATTGTTTTTATTCTCTCTCAATTCTTTACTAGAATTAAGAAGAAAAGGCTGGGATTAAGAGACCAGAGATGGCACCATAAGGTTGTCCTTCACGTAGGTTGTGATTTCCTTTTTAAACGATTGCCAAATGCAAAAAAATATGTTGTGTGCGTGGATTAGAAAGCAATAATGACCCAAGAAATACAGATTTGGGGTTATATTGCGTGGCTTGTAAATTGTTCTGAGGGGCATCCAGTACTGTAGTTTTTACTGTTGTTGAGGTATCCAAAATATTATTTTGGGTGGTCTACATTGCTGGCTATGTGAATGTAATATTTTTTAAAAAAATGTTTTTTCAATCCATGTTCTACTATTTCCTTTATCTGCTCTGCGTGGGCTCTGATCCTCCTTTCTTTGTGGCCCCTCAAACGTTTCGGAGATTCTTCTATAGAATATGGTAGGTTTTGACTCTGTCCGAACGTCTGTGTCAGAATAGCCCTGAACTGGAATAAGGCATAGTAACAAGGTCAGCCAATGAACAGGCATGGCAACAGGTCAGCCAATGAGGGCTGTTTGGAAACTGAAACTTAAGCGAGAAGTCTGGGCGTGGTTTAACTGTGCTGAGCTCTGAGTCTGCTGCTCTGTACAAAAACTAGTCTGTCCGCTGAATTGTAACTGAAACTCTTCTTTCCTCTGCCTGTGTTTCCTTGTAACTACTACCACGTTGGAAGAACCTGCCATTGGTATTGTACATTTACTTCAGGTTTCAATTTTTTTTTACTACCGGTTCTGTGGGCGTGGCTTGGTGGGCATGGCAGAGGAAGGATACTGTAAAATCTCCATTCCCACCCCACTCCAGGAGAAGGATACTGAAAAATCCCTATTTCCTCCTGATCAGCTGGGACTTGGGAGGCAGAGAATAGATGGGGGCGGGGCCAGTCAGAATTTTTACTACCGGTTCTCCAAACTACTCAAAATTTCCACTACTGGTTCTCCAGAACTGGTCAGAACCTGCTGAAACCCACCTCTTATTTACTTATGTGTTATATTATATATAAAGAGAAGTTAATGAATCCTGCTGGATCAGTTACCTGTGTGTGCGATTGCTGCTGTGAACTCTGACCATTTGTTTATTAAACTGCTCAACCCGCCCCCCCCCCAATCTCCTTCACAGAGATGTACAATTTAATCAATATCATAAAAGAAATCAAAAAATCAAATAATTTAAGATGAAAAAGAATGCTCTGAGCGCGTCTGTTTCAGAGACCTGGGATCAAAAGTGCTGCATGCAACGGGACGCCTCCCCAACTTACAGGCAACATCAGCATGACGGCATGTGGCAACTGGCTTACACAGCAAGGGGTATGTTTTATTTTTGCCTATGACTTATTCTGAGTCTTTAGCCAAAGAGGAGCAGGTCTGCCAACCTTTTACCACAACCGGAGCCGTTTGTGAGAATTTGCAAAGCTGCGCCTAGAGCTCAGTGATGGGATTCAGCCGGTTCGCACCACTTCAGGTTGAACCGGTTGTTAAATTTCTGAGCAGTTTGGCAAACTGGTTGTTGGAAGAAATCATGAGGACAGAGAACCGGTTGTTAAAATTACTTGAATCCCACCACTGTTAGAGCTCCCCCCCTCCCCCCCAAGCTTCCAAGGAAGCCTCTTGTGGGTCTCCAGGAGCAGCAGCAGCAGCCCCTGGGGAGGGGTCCCAAAGATGCTTCCGAGGGGGGCTTTGCAAGCCAGTTGAGCGCCAGACCCAAAAGCACATGCATACATGGCCTCAAGCGGAGTTACAAGGAGTTCGACGGGAGAATTAGGAGAGGGGGGGGGGCGTTCACAGTCTGCCATGCTTCCGTCATTCCACTTACCCGTGTTCCTCAGAAATCTTTTGCAACAGCCTGAAGGAAATCAGAAAACCGACAAAGTTCATACATTGCGTTCCGCTGGCACCACCATCTTATCATGACCCCCACAGGTTCGTAGAATGCCCACCTGATCCGCTAAAGCAGCAACTGACTTTGAAAAAGCGTACGAAGTCCCTGGCGACTATCTCAACATCTTCGCATTTTAAAGCCCCGTTTTAACGTTTAAACGTGACCCTTAAACGCAAGTGGTTCCTTTTCTGCCTATACTTCTCATTGTTTTGATATGGACCATCATGCAGATGCACGAGATCTTCACTTAAGGATGTGCCGATGGTTACATCACAATGGAACATAGAACGTTTTTACTATTTCAACAAATATTTAGAGAGATCAAAAGCTTTACACACAGGGGGGGAAAACAACCAGCTGCAGCTGCCTTAGATTTGATAAGATTTTAGAATATAGGTGGTCCTCGACTTATGGCCAAAATTTTCCATTTCTAAGCGAGGCAGCTGTTAAGTGAGTTTTACCCCATTTTATGAACTTTTTTTCCCACTGTTGTGGATAAAAGCAAATCACTGCAGTTGTTAAGTGAACCACACAGTCAATATGCGAAGCTGGTTTCCTCCATTGACTCTGTTTGGCAAAAGCCAGCTGGGAAGGTTACATATGGTGATCCCATGACCCCAAGACAGCACAACTGTCATATAAATACATGCCAGTGGCCAAGCATCCAAATTTTGATCAAACAGCCATGGGAAAGCAACAATAGTCGTAAGTGTGCAAACTGGCTGTAAGTCACTTTTTTTTTTAGTGCTGTCGCAACTTCAAATGGTCACTAAACCAATGGCTGTAAGTCGAGGACTACCTAGTAATTTCAGAACTGCTCAAAGACCATGTGAATCCAATGCCTGGATTCCCCTGCCCAGTTGGTGGGTCCAGGAGAGAAGTCCATAAGGAAGGCTGTTTCCAGCAGAGAAGTCGATCCACGGGTGGAGCGATCAAGCATTTATTCTGACGGGTGTCTTAAATTGAATACTTAGATTTATGGAAACGACCAGCTCGCAGATGCTTATTTTCCAATGAAACATGCACAGTTGGTCCTTTGGAATGACATGGTGAGCAAAGACACGGAACGCTTAAAGAAGAACTCATGAGTGGCGCAAGGAGAATGGAATGGATGAGGTCATTTCAAGACACAAAGGACTTTACCAGATGAACACCAGAAAGCTCATTAAGATTGGCCAAGGACTGTGTCTTCACGGCGGACGGTGGGCCCAATAATCGGCACCTGATGCCCTCTAGAATCTAAACTTCTTCTGAAAAGGTTGGGAAATCCTCCCATAGGAGAAAGGGGGGGGGCGATCAAAAACAAAAATCAGTGGAAACCTTCCTGCCTTTCTCTGCTCCTTCGAGAATAAACAAAACACGTCAACTTATTTGGAACTGGGCTTCTTTTCTGAGCAACGAGGAAACAATTCTGGACAATTCAGACAATAACAAGGCTTGGCGGGGGGGAGGGGAGGGGGGGGCGTTATAGAAACTGTTAAAATAAAGTTGAATATTAAGCCGGTGTGGTTGCAGGGGCACCCATTCTGAAAGGATTGAATAGACATTAATTAATGAATAGTCAAACCAGATTGTCAAAATATAGATTCTACTTGAAGATCCGATCAAAGGAACTGCAGGAATTGAGCAGCAACACATGAAGCCCTTTGTGGGGAAAATAAAATTGGAAAAGGCGTCTAGGCATCTTCCTTTTGTCTTATCTTCAGGAATGGTTTTCAGTATTAAACATATTCTTATGTTGAATCTTATTCAACATAAGAACTTTTAGAGAAAAAGTCTGGCAGTGTTTATGGCTTATGGTTATTCAACTACAGACTTCAAATATACATCATTTTTTTTAGAATCATAGCCCACTAAGGAGTACCAGCTTCTTGTTAACAATAGAAACCGGTATTCTTGACCAGAACAATAAACACAATCTTGGAGAACAATGAACACAATCACCACCTTCTTTTAACGAACCCATAATCCCTTGCGGGGGGGAGTCTGGGCAACTGAATGGAGCTAGTAGGGTGTTTACTGGCCGGATGCCCTACCTGTCACCAATGCGGAGTTTTGTTCAGCAGATATATTCCCATTGTGCCTAGAGAGAGAAATAACTGCCTCTACCTAGGATCGAACTCACAGCCTCCTGATTGTGAGGCGAGAGTTCCGCCTCTAGGCCACCGCACCACTCCAATACAATAAACACAATCTACAAATAAACCTGTAACTTCTGATTGATGGATTGCGAGCAGTTGATGGGCAACAACAGGACTTACGGGGACAGACATGAACATCCAGCTTAAACATCACACCAAGACATGCTTTGTTGAAAAACAAACACCACGGTTCTCTTCCAAGCACTATTTCCAAATATTCAGATGCAAGCATGATCCATGCATGGCCATGAGCTGACCTTTCAACCATTTGCCGTTTCTTATGCCTGGTTTTGCTGGCCTCTCTGATGGCTTCCCATTTTTCCATATCTTCTTTGCTACACGCTCCTGGGCAGAAGCTCTTGGATTGGACGTTGCCTCCTAGGCTGAGCAGCTCCATTTTTCGGGTCAACATATCGTCCTTCTTTTGCCTTGAAGAAGGAGATAAGACTTTTCCTCTCTGCTCAGACTCGCTCTTGAGGGTGGACTTCTCCAGCAAGCATAGAAATTTGGCCTGAATTTCTGGGGGTAGACTCCAAGGGTCCGGGAAAAGAGCAGGCTGGTACTTGTCAGGGGCACCAGATAAAGGCACTTCTTTCTTTTGCAGTTGAGCTTTGCGAACGGTGAGGTCGTCTTTTTCTAAATCTGGAATTATTTCGTCTTCCCCATCTCTGGGCTGAAGAACAATTTCCCCTTCGACGCGAGGTCTTTGTTGACAAGATCTCCTAAAATACTCAAAATCCTGGAGAACGACTGGATTCGCGTGGGAGGCACCAGTCTTACGGACAAACAAATCGTCGTTTTCCAAATCTGGATAAAAGTCTCTAATCTCATGTATTCTTTGGTCATAGCCTGGCCTAAGGTAATTATATTTTCTGCACGTTATGAGCCGAGGCCCTGAAGATGGGTCAGCTTTGGTTCTATGATCAGAATTCAGGTAGTCCTCGGAATATTTTTGCAGGGCTCGAAGAAATAAAAACTGACTGAGATATAAAAGACACATACGCACATTAGGTTTGCAGTATGGTGTAGGTCACGGAGACTACAACCTTAGCAAAGGTTTACAACCCTTAGCAAATTTATCAGCTCTGAGCTCTGTCATTTCTGCAGCCGAATGAAGGATTCTTCCCACAGTCCACATCAGAAACAAATGCAGGAAAGAGAGAAAAAGAGATCACAATGCTTTCTCCTCTCCTTTTACTATCATAGCTGGAGGTTTTCAAAAATATCTTTTAATCAGGGGTCACCAACCTTTCAGACCTCAGGGACCACTAAATTCATAATTTTAAATCCCACAGACCACTAATTGATCTGCCTAATGACTGGCTGGGTGGGCATGGCTAGGTGGTCATGTGACTCGGTGGATGTGGCCAACTTGATGTCACTCACATCGAGGGGTGCCTCACCGGCCTCTACTTGTATACTGTACACTGAGAGCATATGCACCAAGACAAATTCCTTGTGTGTCCAATCATACTTGGCCAATAAAAAATTCTATTCTATTCTATTCTATTCTATTCTATTCTATTCTATTCTATTCTATTCTATTGCCCCTGCCCTCCCAGCCACTCCTCGCCTCCCCACCCGGGCTCCTTAGGGCCCAATAGGAAGCTGTTATTGGAGCTAAGCAGCCACTATGAGAAAGAGTTGGCAAAATAGCTCAGGTCAAATTGGATCTGACTGAGAAGGAGACTCAGTAGAAGCACCTCACTAAGGACTATGAGCATAGGGAAGCAGAGGGAAGACCTGCGGGAGGGCAAGGCCAGGTACCGGCACCTGGAGGCTCAACAGGCTGAGATGGTCAGCCAGTTCTGGGCCGTGATGCAGTCCCACTGGAACAAGGCCCTCCAGCTCTTTGCCACCAGCAGCGTTTCCCTTCAGCTTTCTCCTAAAGCCCCGCTCAAGGAGGCTAAAGCACAGGAAGCAGTTTGCACTGCTTGAGCCCCGCTCCAGGAGGCTAAAGCACAGGAAGCAGTTTGCACTGGCTTCCTGTGGTCTTTCGGGTGCGCTTCAAGATTCTGGTTACCACCTTTAAAGCGCTCCATGACTTAGGACCCGGGTACTTACGGGACCGCCTGCTGTTACCTTTTGCCTCCCACCGACCCGTACGCTCACACAGAGAGGGCCTTCTCAGGGTGCCGTCCGCCAAGCAATGTCGGCTGGCGGCCCCCAGGGGAAGGGCCTTCTCTGTTGGAGCTCCTACGCTTTGGAATGAGCTTCCCCCTGGTTTACGTCAAGTGCCTGATCTTCGGACTTTTCGCCGTGAGCTGAAAACGCACCTATTTATTCAAGCGGGACTGGATTGAAATTTTATTGGGGTTAGTTATATTTTAAGATTTTAAATTGTTTTAGTATTTCGGCCACATTATAATATGTTTTTTAATTTCTTTTAATGTTTATATAGTATTTTTACTTGGCTGTACACCGCCCTGAGTCCTTCGGGAGAAGGGCGGTATAAAAATCGAAATAAATAAATAAATAAATAAATAAATAAATAAATAAATAAATCAGACCCCAGGTCAGAATTTCTGCCCCCCTCTGACCTACACAAAAAAGACCCCAAAGGGAGAGACTCTCTGCAGCAACACAAACGTTCATTGCACATATCCATCCCAGGGGCCATAGTTTGAGGACCCCTGATTTAGTGCAATATTAAAAAAATGCAAATAATTTATCTGTGGACCACCAAAATTTTCTCGCAGACCACCAGTGGTCCACAGAGCACCAGTCGGTGACTGCTGTATTAAGGAACATCCCATCCCATCACAAGAGGCCTTCAGCTGCTGAAGTGATACAGCCCAGAGAGAGGTTTGCCAATAAACGAGCACTCAACTAAAAGGATGACCAAAAGATGCAGACACTCTAGAAAGGTGCACAGACATAACAAGGAAGCAAGGCTAATTTGGATGCTCTGTTCTTTAAAAGGACAAGGACTTCTACTTTGGGGTAACAACAAAGCAGGCCAGCCATCATAAAAGGCACAGGAGTGGCAACCAGCAGACAGACAACAATCCCGATTGCTTTAGTAGCATCAATTCCGAATGTTCAGGTATAGAAGATCGTATTAGAAAAACAAGCTTTGCGCTTTGATATTTCACGTCCCCATTTAAGCAAGCCACAAACGCCTTCACTTATCAGCTAGTCTGGCTCATGCAATTGTAGGAACCTTGGCAGCTCAGAGGAATGGCCACGCATCTCGCCTGCAGCAATTTCAGCTGTTGGCTTAATGGGTTGAGAGTCTTCTTGGCATCCGATACCCAAGCTGTCTGCGATGCTATGGCTGGGCTGGACTCTTGCATCTTCCTCTTTGGCATCTCCCATGTTACTGTATAGGATCCCACATCGGAAGAAGGAGAAAAGGCAGGGAAATAAGTCCCGTCACAGAAACTAGGCGCAGCAATCTATTTCATCAAAACAACAACAGTGCACACAGAGGCCATAGGCAAAGACGAAGGGAGAAACTATTCACTGTAATTGCCCCCAGGCAGCAATGGGCTCCCCTCCGTGCATTGACTCCAATGAGTTCAAATGCGTTTTCTAGGAATCGGGTTGGATGCAGAAGGAACATGCAAGATGACAAACCTGAATCCTTGAATTTCCTTATACCACTGTTTGGAAAAAGAGATTCTTTGTGCTTTTTTCCAGTGCAACGCTTCACCCGGAGCCCAAGTCTTAGGGAGAAATTTATGAGAGGAGACTTTTACAGCTGATGATACAGCAGCACTTATTTTGCGAGCGTAAAAGTCATCTGTTTCAATGTCTGGGATTCCCGTGGTTTTCTCTTCCTCCTCTTCCTCCTCCTCCAAATAGTTGGAGAAGTCTGAAAGAATGTAAGTTGCTGACTTGAATTCCATCCTGGGCCCCAAAATTCTTCTGTGGTTGCTGCACAAAACATCCGGCGAAGTTGGAATTTTCAAATACAAACAGAAAAAAATTAGCTACTGAGTACAGAATTCTGTAGTAGGGCCCTTTGATTTAGAATTACTGACTTGTGAAACAAGTTAAATAAATGATTGATGCAAAACCATTGTACTAATCAGTTACAAAAATGTTGAATACATGTAACCCTTCAAAGAGAATCAAATTATGGGAATCATTATTAAAAAACCCCACTGATAGAAGTAAGGTCTTAAAGAGAGATTATTTATAGTAAGTTTTTCAGGAACAGATTATTTTGATCTAGAGAACTGGATCTGATAATTGGGTCAACTGGACAATGATGCCCAAATCAGTGGTGAAATTCAATTTTTTTTACCACCAGTTCTGTGGGTGTGCCTTGCTGGGGATGGTGTGGCTTGGTAGGCATGGCAGGAGAAGGATACTGCAAAATCTCCATTTCCACCCCACTCCAGGGGAAGGATACTGCAAAATCACCATTCCCACCCCACTCTGGGGCCAGCCAGAGGTGGTATTTGCCGGTTCTCTGAACTACTCAAAATGTCTGCTACTGGTTCTCCGGAACCTGTCAGAACATGCTGGATTTCATTCCTGTCCCAAATCCTTTCTAATGGTTACCAAAAGGGAAGCATACACTATTCTTTACCAAGGACCCATATTTTGACAAGTCCTCTACAACAGAGGTCCCCAACCTTTCGGACCTCAGGGACCACTAAATTCATAATTTTAAATCCCACGGACCACTAATATGATCTGCCTAATGACCAGATGGGTGGGCGTGGCTAGGTGGTCATGTGACTGGGTAGGCATGGCCAACTCAATGGCCAACTTGATGTCACTCACATCGAGGGGTGCCTCGCCGGCCTCTACTCACCCCTCCCTTGCCAGCCACTCCTCGCCTCCCCACCTGGGCTCCTTAGGGCCCCAACAGAAAGCAGTTGTTAGAACTAAGCAGCCACAATGAGAAAGAGTTGGCAAAATAGCTCAGGTCAAATTGAATCTGATTGAGAAGGAAGCTCAGCAGAGGCACCTCACTCAGGACTAGGAGCATAGGCTTTCCAAGCAGAGGGAAGACCTGCGGGAGTGCAAGGCCAGGTACCGCTGCCTGGAGGCTCAGCGGGCTGAGATGGTCAGCCAGTTCCAGGCCATGATGCAGTCCCACTGGAACAAGGCCCTCCGGCTCCTTGCCACCAGCGACGCTTTCCTCCTGCCTTCGACCAAAGCCCCACACCAGGAGGCTGAAGCAGACCCTGAGTCAGAATTTCTGCCCCCCCCGGCCCCACACAAAAAGACCCCAAAGGGGGAGACTCTCTGCAGCAACACAAATCTTCATTGCACGTATCCAGCCCAGGGGCCATAGTTTGAGGACCCCTGATTTAGTGCAATCTTAAAAAATGCAAATACTTTTTCTGTGGACCACCAAAATTTTCTCACGGACCACCAGTTGGTGACTGCTGCTCTACAAACACCTGAAGCTTTCTCACTTTCCTCTCCCCAAGAGATGCTACCATCAGGCCAACAAATCAACAGTGGCTATGCAATGCCACTGTCACCTAGTTGGATTCTCTGCAGAGATCAGCCCAAATAGTAGTTGAAGAATAAAAACAAAAGACAAGCCCCGATGATGTTACCTAGTTTGGGTAATGAAATGTCTGCAAGAAAGCGATCAAGCTCAGAGAGCACCTCAACAAAAGCAACAGAGTATAATTAATACCCATGGCATATACTAGAATTAAGTATATTAAGGGCCTCTGGTGGCTCAACAGACTAAGACAAGTCTGTTATTAACACAGCTGCTTGCAATTACTGCAGGTTCAGGTCCCATCAGGCCCAAGGTTGACACAGCCTTCCATCCTTTATAAGGTAGGTAAAATGAGGACCCAGATTGTTGGGGGCAATAAGTTGACTTTGTATATAATATACAAGTGGATGAAGACTATCGCTTAACATAGTGTAAGCCGCCCTGAGTCTTTGGAGAAGGGCGGGATATAAATGCAAAAATAAAAAATTGTGTGACATACAAAACCATAGCAAACAAGGACTTGCAGTCACACGCAGCTGGTCCCTATGAATTTCAGAAGATAGACAAGGGGAGATACTCCTGGTCTACCACCCGACAGTTTCTACCCGCTTGGAGAATAGCTTGTATAGGGCTGGGAGATAAAGAAGATGCCAAAATGTGATTCATATCTTATTTTAGGCACCAAGCAATGAACAGCAGCTTTACTCTCAACGATACTATTAAAGAGTCAGAAACCAAAATTACCAAATTCACCGTAACAAAAGACGAGTAACGGTTGATAGTGATTCATAACCTCCCCGGTAAGCTTTAAATAAAATGTAACATTATGCAGACATCTTTCGGAGTTCCCAAATTAAGCTAAGCTGTTCGTCAAATAAGCGTTCATCATTTACTTTTAATTTGCACAATTAAATGGGGGAATTGGTGACAACTATTAACAGCACTGCTTTAGAAGAGAGATGCACCTCATCACCGCAAAGTTGTCCTAATGGCTTTCACTGTAATTTGAATTACTAGCAGCCGCAAGGGAATACAGGGACCAGGAAGCTACCATCCTCCTGCCCAAATTTATGAGCAAGGAGGCATCTGCCGTTTTACTAGTCTGATCAACTAAAGTCTTAGATTCTTGGCTATCAAAAGTGCCGGCATAACCATAACTAGCAAATGGAAGTATCTGTTCTGACCCGGCTCCAAAACATGACAAACCCTCTGTAGTTGAACAAATGTTTCCTTTATTAGGAGCGCCAGCATCCTTGGCAAAATGTCTCTCTCTCTCTCACAGCAGGC